>NW_009602055.1:71319-97978 GCF_000690535.1 Cariama cristata
TTCCCTACAATAATGCTGATTCTCCTGCATATCCCTCCTAAAGACGATTTGCCTTCTCCCTACAAAGCAGTTTCTGCCTGTAATCTTCTTGAGCAGCGTAAAGCATCGCACAGATAGGATAACTGGAGAGCTCTAGATGGTACCAGGGCAGGTTTCAGGAGTTCGCAGCATACCCAGTCCTTGGCAGCCTTTCCTAGACAGAACGGTGAAAAGCAGTCTGTCCCTTTCAGAGGGCTTCCTCTGGGCAAGGAAAAACGCTTTTTCACATCAGTGAGTTGTTGCGCACCCACACAGTCCTGCAAAAGCTAAAAGGATCCAAACGCTAATCACCAGTCCAGCCACACATACTTACAACCACACGTTCTGCAGTATCAGAGAGAAATAAAGACAGGAAAAAGGCTGGGAAAAGGCAGATGGAAAAAAAAGAAGGTGGACAAAACTTTGAGACAGTATTTGCAATGAAGAACACACCACTAGTAAAATTGTCCATCTGAAAAACTAATCTGCAAACAAGACTAGGGATTTCTGACACAGAAAGACAGCTAATTTAATATTTATGGCCTAAATTTACCAGCTGACTACACAGCTCTCCACAAAATTAAAAATCCTCTTCTCCTGATCCTCTGAGATCCCATCCTGCACCAGAGACTAGACACCCATTTACATCACATATGGTATTGAACTCAGACATTATACAAGGAATAATAATCTTTAGAAGGGTATTCAAACAATTAAACAGTTAAGAAATGACAACACACACCAAGACGAGCTGCTTTCGGGTCCTCCCCCCTTCATCAGCTATGCGACCAGAAAGTGCCCAGGTGGCCAGTGCAGAAATGCACTTAGAAACCTCTTTAACTGCAAATTGTAAGTGGATAAATCTTAGTTTAACTCAGCACAAACATTTTCCACGCTTCCTTGTCCCATCTTCCTGGTATCCCTGGAGAACAGCGAAGGCGATGCTGAAACCTTATTTGTGATGACACTTGGCCCTGTAACACTCGGTAGCTAATTACTCTCCTGGTGACCTCTGACAGGGCTAGCACCATCAGACCTTCCCCTCCTGCTGTAATCAATACTCACAACAGCTGTGTTGGATGCACTCAGCAATTTTACAGATGACTGAATGGGTTTACTCATCAGTATTTTCTATTGCAAAAGAACAAGCTCCCTGGTTATACACATTACCATTCAAAACTTTAACATCTTCAGGCAAAAATGGGGTAGAGAAACCTATAGGTGGTGTCTTAAAGTGGTTTAAAAATTAGGCACAGTTTTAAAAACCAAAGGGAAGCCTGATGTATTAATTTTTCTCTCCTTGAGCCAACTATTTATTTAATGCAACATTCATACCAAAGACTACAAAAATCACAGAGGAAAACAAAGACATGCCTTTTCCAATCAAATAATCCCTTAGGCAGTTCCTATAAAATGTGTACTTCCAATGCTCTAAACATCATGTAATATTAAAAAGGAGCCTAAAACTTTCTCACAGAAGGAAGTTAAATTTAACCAAGCGAAGAGTCGTCCTGTAATCACAAGGACTGCAGCAATCAATGAACATTGCCTCTTACTAGAGAGGAGCTTTTAGTAGCACCTCTAAGAACTCAAAATTGGGCATACTTGATAATATCATTTCAGGACATGAATTCCCTTTGGGATGAATCTCAGGAAAGGAAAGAATAAAAACAGGGTGAGACACTGGGAGGTTAAAATATAGGTATTTTTAAACGCAAAGTATAATTCACCTGCATTGAAACTGTGTTATAAGAAAACCAATACAGAGATGACCCCACCTAAGAGAAGACAGCAGAAACTGGGTCTTTCTTTGGAACATTCACCTAAATATCCCTAATTACTCCCACTTAGTTACTCTCAAAATGGAAGAGCCCTGCTCTTTCCTTTGCAAAAATATTCTTTCCTGCCTCCGAATGGGACATCAGGACATTCAACTGACAATAATTTTAGGTATCCCAATCCACAGCCTAGGACCTAAGCATAACATAAAAATGTGCTAAAAATTTAGGCACAGTTTTTTCCTCTGTTTTGATGGCCCTGCCCATCTTCAGGCAAAAATGCCAGCTCATTAAATATAATGAAATACTCAATGGGAAGCTCCCTCTTTCTCAACAGACATGTCCACATGCACCTGGACTAAAGCTGCATGGGAGAACTAGGAATATTTCCCAACACTGCAGGACATATTTCATGTTTAGCTTATTTGGGGCTAGGATAAAATATTAAAAGTGTGATTATTCCCTTTCTCTTTTCATCACCGTGTATTTGGAGGGTGGGCTTTTTTCATTGGCCATTTCAAAAAGAAATAGCTACTTAAAATTTTTTTTATGGTCTCTCCGTTAACTCTGTTTAGAACACAATTAGAAATGGCATGAAAAGATACCTTTGGAAGCATAGCACAAAGGAAAAGAAAAGAGCAGCTGGCACCAAGAGCAGAGAAGCAAATTATTTAGTACCTAGCAGATAATGAGAACACTGAAAATACACTACTTAATGCTAGTGCTCTGACAGGGCTACGTACATCACCTCATCACGCTAATACAGACAGACCGGGTGGCAGCCAGCTGGTCCTCCTTCCCCACCCATCTCCCTGAAAGCAAAGATTTGTAAGCCGCCAAATAATAAACCTGGACAGAAGTCTTGAGGATCATTAATCTCGCTATCAATCAACCCATTTGGAGATTTGCTTCTTGCTGTCACTGATACTAATCTGTGAGTGACTCGAGAGCTCTGGGGAAGCCTGGAGTACGCGTGTCTGAGGAATTGCTTTAATGAGTTTCTTGCATTCAAAGGTTAACAAATGTGACAAGGAAACACAAATATCAGAGACAATAAACTACCATCCACTGAACCGAACCACTGAGAAATACCATGTTGTGTATTCTGCTGTGGTATGCTGAATGCATCTAACTAGCTCTGTAAAAATATCCCAGTCAGAGCCCAGTGACCTATCTCAGATGCCAGGAGACGTGCAGGCATGTTCGTGCGAGCTCTGCCCACGCCAGTACTCCTTATCTGCTGGGATAAGTACCTTGGGCATAGCTCTGCATTAACAGAGCTACACCGCAGAGAAGCAAGTTGTATTCGCTGAAGTGGTGTTCTGGTTAAATCGGACAATCAGTGTGGTGTGACTATATCCACTGGGCTCCCTTCGCTAAACACGACAGACCCACAGCAATTAATACATCAGAATAAGAACTCCCTGCATCAGTAAGATCCTTCCAGTAGCATTTGCATTAAGTAGTGCAGTATTTTCTGTGAGAATGTTTCTAAAAAATAAATAGCATCAACAATAGCAATAAATAATATCAAATCAATCCCAAGATAATTAATACTATAAGAAAAATCTAATTAATACCAAAAAGCAGTAAGCAGTATTAAGCATATTTTGGCATAATAAAGAAGCACAGAAAATAAAAACAATGTATGTTTTAAATTACCATCTCCACAGATCAAATAAGCCATCAGAAAAATTCTAGAAATATTCTAAGCAAGTAATGGAGGTAGAATCCACTACACGATGAGGCAGAGGGGACTAGGAAGATGATCCTAAAAGTGCTTGAAATGAAGTGAGGAAGAGTTCCATTTTCAAAATATTTATTAAGAAAAAGACATCTTTGAAGTTTCAGGCCTATAACCCATTCAAAGCTTCTTGAATTTTAGTGTCAAGGAAATACATATTTATTACACAAAAAGGACTCAAAGTATGAGGCATATCAGAAAAGTCACCACGAAATCTATTAGCAGGCCCTCAATTATACAAAAGAGTCAAGAATTGAAAAATCATAAAGTAACAGATATAGAAGAGACTTTGCCTTTAAGAAATCAGTCAAAATTATTCTGAAAATTAGAAACTGCTTTCATTCTCATGACAAACTCTTTTTCAGTAAGTATACACTTGGGCAAATAAACTATTGCTTTCCCATTGTCTTAATCAGTGTGTAGAAACAGCTAATAACAAAACTAATCACAGGAGGAGAACATTTTAATTCAAGATAAAAGTTCACTGTAGATAAGCAAAAGAGGAGAAATTCAGTCAACCTATGTTAATTATTAGATCCCTTAACACCAGATACAGTTTAATATATTTTCTATTTATAGACTGTTCTCTTTATTTGCACTATTTCCAAAGCTTTAATCTACCATTTATTAAGCTCTTTATAACCTTTCAGTGTTGATAAATGTGGGGCTGGGGAAAAGGAGAAAAAAAGCCCATAAGAATTGCAGTTTGCATCTTAGCAAAAACATATGAACGCTTCTTAATGTATGAAGAAACGTGCCTGGATCCATCAGGCACTTGCTCAGAAGCAGACATGTAAATTAAACACAAGCTCTTGGCTCAGTATTTCCTTTTTCCTGAAGCTCATGAAGTGACATGCCTGCACAGGCAGACACACTGTCCTCCAGGAACGTAGGAGATGTCTGCTCCTAGGTGAACTGTTCAGTCCTGACACCTCTAGCAATTCAGATTCATTTTCTTCCCACTGTATTTACGCATTTCATTTCCATGTTCCGATGTGATCTTTGGTGGTGCTTTTGCTGCCATTAGTGCAGCAATTAGACAGTAAGCTTGGGAGTGGGAAAAACAGCAGCAATCACCGTGGCCAACAAGACACATCCAGGTATGCGGGCAAAGGGAGATTCCAGTGGGGACAGAAGTCCTGGTGTCAGACCCACTCCAACTATTTTCATCTCTGCTCGTAACTGGGAACTGTAGTAACAAGCTCCTGGTTTATTCCAGTATTTTAATTCAAGGATTTTTGTGAGCTAAAAATGTTTAAAATGCAGACTAAACAGCAGAGTATTTTGCCACTATTTCTGGTAGTTTTGTCCCAGACATTTGGTTTCAGATCTGTGATTTCCTGTCGAGAACACACAAGTGTGAAATACTTGTTGATCCGTTTATTCATTTGCCTCCTGGCTGATCGTAGCCATTTTGACAGAATGGATAAATTGACTTGCTCCTTGTTGTTTGATTTTTTTTTTTTCACATGCTTCTCCTTCAGCCTGGAAGCGCTGTCCCAACTTCCCAGATGCTGTGCTGAGGTCTTTATCACTCCTACACCCGCACTTTACATCCTGCACCCTCCTTTTAGAGGCTTGCTAAAATAATTTCACACAATACCCAGGTTGTCTGAAATGCCACAAACAAACTCTTGCTATAGCAGCTTCTGCAACTCCATCTGCCAGATGAAAATGATACATAATATTTAGAGAAATTATTTTCGAACAATTCAAACTCAATGAACACTTTACATCATCCTTTAGGACGTGAGATATATCTGTGACAATTGCACTTGGTTACTCCAGGCAGCATTTAACTATTTATCTACGACACATCTCAGCAAATCATCTATTCTTCCAAGTCACGAACAAACACTGCAGTTTGGAAAGGGAACAACTTTTGATCTTTCTCATTGAGGAAATGGCAAAGGTAACAGCTTCAAGGGATCAGGCAAAACCCTGCAACAGCACAAGATTTTCAATGCAAAGTAATTTCAGCAGGCTAACAAATGAGTCACTTCTCTCCGACGGACGTGTAGCAGAACACAGTGCATTTAATTGAGGTGCCCTTTTATTGCAAAACATACCGTCTCCCTCCCGTTTGACTACAGCAATGGGATGCAGCATTGCCAGGAAAGAGCTGAAGAATGCAAACTTGGCAGCACATGGTAACTAAATGTTGATTCATGGAAATTACGAGACATTCAAGGGGACAGGTCCCAGGCTCCAAATTATGCTCCACTCTTGTATTGCCCCCGTGTGATTATAGCAAGTTTGCTTAGAATTTGCTGCTCACTCTTCTAATTGGATTCCTGCAAAGGGCAGCTTGCTGTGCCACGAGCTTGTCACTTTATATCCTGCTTTAACTCCAAACCACTCAATTAATATTAAATTCCATTTATTATAAAAGCATTTGTTTCTACCCATATGATGCTATCAGCAGCCATCTCATTAATATTTATTTCCACAAAGTGGCCCATGATGTTAAGATCTCAGATACAGCTAGTAACTTTAAAAGGGGAAAATATGTGAAGCCAAGAAGGTCAAAACAGAACATGAGCTGTAACAGAAAACATCCAACCCATATGAATTTAACTCCTTCTTTGCAGAAAGTTGAGTAAATACAGTAAAGTTGGCGAAGAGCAATGACAATGTTAAAGTTAATCCAGTCAGCAGAAAAAAAAGAGGAGTGAGGTTGCCAACACATCTCTCTCTGGGGTGGGGAGTTGCTGTCTGGCACACGAGGAAAAAAGATGCTGGGAGGAGGCATGGAAAGGGAATGCTTATCTGCTGCCTTATTCCCCTGTGAGCTGTCTGCTTTCCAGGCTTCAAAAAAAAGAACCCAGAGAACTGTGGATAACCTTAAATCCTGGGCTAGGGTTGGTTTAAAGCCCCTTTTCTTCAGCATCCTTTTCTGTGCTCAGCACACGGAATTAGGACAGCCTGTCCCAGCTTGACAGTGTGGAAGTCAACGGGACCCCACACTCGCCATCCAAGGAGTGAAGGAGGAGAGGGCTACAGATGGTTTAAGTGTTCCATAAAAGCTGGTATAAAGCTCAGGGATTCTCTTGTGTGCTTTCAGTACAAGAAAGCATTGCTAAGGAAAGAGAGGACATCCAAGTGAAAGCTCAAATCCTACAGACAACACTGCAACCCACCGAGACCTCAGAGTCGCAATAAAACACAGACTTTTCATTTCCCCATAGGCCTAGCTGCAGCTTGGATTATCACAAATGCTGGTGAAATGGGAGCATTTCTTGTATGTTCAGAAGCACCCAGCTGCTTCTCGTGCAGAACGCTCCTGAGAGTGAGATTACACATTCAGAGGTGGTGAGACGAAGCAGCTGCTGAGAATGTATATCAAATACTGCAATTTCTTCTCTGGCTTTCTTATTCCGTGCACCTTGTATAAAACTATGCTGCAGGGACAACAGGTCTCCTTCTAGTAGTCTCCACCTATTCCCTTAAACTACACAACAGGGAACTTGTTCCATGTAGTTCTGTGGATAACAAAAACAGTGATGTTGAACTCTAACCTTCTGCTACCACAAAGAGCTAAATTAATTCCCTACAGCACATCAGCACTGCTTTTGAAAAGGCCCAGACTCTGCAAAAAACAGATGGAAACTAAACTTATGGGCCTTTAAAGATGTCAAGCATTTCCTCGCAGTGATGGCATAAGAATCTTTCTTCTTCCCATCAATTTTTTTATTAATCAGAGCACACATGGCAACTCCCTGTGTGGCACCACTCAGGGCTCACCCCATCAACATAAAACCTTGCAAAATTATCACCTCGGGTTTACCACTGGGATAACAGTGCTTTTATACCTAGAATTAAAAAGATAAATTGTCACAGCCTGGCAAATCAATACGCAAGAGCAGACACCTAACTCCAATACTATTTCGTTACCCCTTTTCTCCCCACAGGTTGTTCCCGCATTTGCTACAGGGACTGGCTCAGAAAACCAGAGAAAGGACTCCTGTTGCACTGCTGTCACCTTCATGCTTTTGCTTTCAGGGCTACTGTTCTTGCAGCACAAGCACATTTTGGATGGCAGCAAAGCCAGGCCTGAAGGATCCTGTTTTGACAGCCAAATACACTCCAGAGAGCTGCAGAGCCCTCGTAGGTCCCCAAATCCTCATGTCCACAACCACGTTGTGTGGAACAGAAGATTATTGATCACTCATTTTCCTGAAGCCATTTGTGTAAGGACCTGAGTCAAGTTACTCTTTCTCCCCTAAAGAGCTAAATTGGCATTTTTACCATCAAGAGGGTGGTGCGGTTGTGAAGTCCCCAATCATTTCTGGAGAGACATTGGGGACCTGGTGCCAGGTCCTTATTCATAGATTACAATCACTACCATAAACATAAGAAAAAGGGTTCTGCCCTCCTGACTGCAGGCAAGTGCTCCACAGGAGTTGGCTTTGCAGTGATAAATGTCACGTTTACAACGGGTTTTGCAACATGAAAGTCCATAATTTGCTTTCCAGGAACCTATGCATGATTATCAGGAGAGTTAGAAGCATTCACTGAAGCCTAATGAATAGAATTAACACATCATTTAAACAGGGACTAATATGTATGCAAATGAGAAAAAGTTAAAAATAAGAGTTCAAGCCATAATTTCAGAAAATGTAGACTGCATCCTTATGAAATATGAATGTTTCAATTCACCTCATATCTTTACATCTATGTTAGCTGCTTTGCATGTGAACAATAGGGTTCATCAAGCTCATTTTGATTTTTATATTTGAACTCGGACTTATAAAATGGATTATATTGAAACATGAATAATATATATGCTAATTAAAGGCTCCATTTAATGACAAAAATAAAGACAAAGACCAACACAGGCTAATTTCCATTTGCAAATTTCCTAATTACTGTATTTTCCTTTGGAAAGCAGAATCTTTATTTCCACAGTCTCAGAAAAAAAAGAGAATATTTTCTTTGCTCAAATTATTTTAAAAGACTTTTCAACTTTTTTATTTTTTAGGATTGATCTCCACAGAGATACAATTGCTTTGCCTAGTAGATTCAGTATTAAATATCTCCCCAGTCAAACTATAGTGATCTATGCATGCAAATGGTATTACTTAATTATTAATTCTTACTAGATTTTTCTCTAATAAGGAATCATTGTTGATAAATATAAGGTGTATATGCCCCTCAATATCACAAAGCATGTCCAGAGTAACTCTGGCAGATGTAAACTAGGCTGTTAAATTCTCTCTCCCTTCCTCTTCCTGGTCCCCAAAATTAGACAGAACAAGGGCACAGGACAAGTGTATAGTTGTAGGGAGACAAGGCATTAGCAGAAAACTTGACTAAAACTTCTGTCATGCAAAGCCTACAGAAAAGCTTGCTGAAGAATAAACAGATTGCAGGAGAAGCCCTTTTAGGTTAAAAGGCTTGTTTGTACCTACAACAGTGAGAAAAGTGGCAAAAATAGTTCATTCAAATGAGTATGAAGCCTGTAATGATATCAGGGCCAGGACAATCTTTTTTTGCTGCTGTGTCAATGTTGGTTATGTGGATAAAGAAGCCTAGATTCAGCCTTAACTCACAAAACCAGCATTTGCAGGCTTTGAAAAGCAAACTGTAAAGCAAACCCATTTACTCCTTGATTGAAATGGCACCCTGAACGCTTCAAAAATAAGGAGCTGTATGAATGGGAAGAGACTAACCATTCTGGTACATTTACATCCTAGGCTTTTATTTAAAAAAAAAAAAAATCCAAAAGATGACAGGTATGAGGACTGCATCTTCACAGCTTTCACTTCATGTCTGTAATATCAGTTGCTATTACCAATGAACATTGAAATTTAGGAAATTTATAAGACTCTGAAGAGTAAGTGGCTGGAAATCCTCCGTGCCCTCAGTACTGCTAGCACTGTTCAACTGCTGCAATCTTCATCCGTACCACGGCTGCCAGGGCAGCACAGCCGGGCACTGTGGGAGAAGAGGCTCTCCCTGGTCCTGGCTCACCATCCTCTGCCCTGGCGCTGCCCATCTCCCCACACTCCTCCTCTCAGCATTAGTGGGACCGGCTTGGGGAAATAAATACCTTAAGAAAAGCTGGAAAGCTCGCAGGGCAGTTTACTTTGATCACTTATCTAACAGCATAAAATCCTCTTCACTGACAAACCACTCAGCTCCTAACAAACTGTGAGGTTGGCAGATGTAATTTCCCGCGACGCATTTAGGAGATGCACTCCCTCTGCCTGCCTTGCAGAGGACTATTCTCTCACTCCCATTCAAACCCTACATTTATGCCAAATATCCATCGGCAGGGGTAAACTCCATTTCCTATCTCCATTCACTACTAGTGGGGGATTTGCTTCAGCTGAGGAGCACCTGGATCACCAGCCTCACGCCTGTGCACAAGGAAAGACACCCCTTTATACATGATATGGAGACGCCTCCATCCGCAGGGATTCAGCGTCACCGCCCTGAGTCCAACCTGTGTTACGACAGAACATGCCTTGATCCATAACTGCTTAAAACATACTTGTCATGGGGAGGGGGAATGATATAAGCTCATGCTGCTACAAAACATGAGGAATTTTACCAGCACCCACCAGAAACTTTCTGATGGTGGTTAAAAATGGTTTTAGAGGGTGAATCACTGTGCAGAAATATAACTATTTAACTGATAATCTGATCAGAAGAAAAATAAAACTCAAACTCGAGCCTTCAGGGAATAGAACATTTGTCATTATTGAGAAATGTTTTGATTCCTTTTCTTCTTTTTTTTTAACATTAACAATATTTTTAAAATTCAAATTGGGCTTATTTCTATTACTTTACAAATCTCGCTTTGTAGGATATTTCAAAACATTTTCATTCTATTTTGGAAAAGACAGGGTTTCCAAAACGTGAAACAACCCACCAATCAAGAACCAGGCATGCCACCTACGCCTGTTGCAACTGAAAAGTTAGAACTCAAATGGATTTTAACCTGTAGGTGAATAGAGTAAAATACATGCTGTTCATAGCAATGGAGGAAACGTTTTCTTTTAAAATAACAAACTCAGTGTTCTACAATAAACAGAATGAATTCACATACCTGCAACATTTGTAATAGCAGCACAACATGCAGTGTGCGTTCCAAGGCACTGGTTTTTCCCGAACTGCACAGGTTTTAAGAAAAGTAAAATTAAGTCCACCCCTGCTTGTTATTGTTTTACTAGTCTGCTGATTCCTAGGTATTTATCCAAGCAGTTAAGATTGCTGAATTGACTTAATATTCTTACCCTATAATTTTACACTCAGACCACATCCTGCTGTGAAATAGCTAGTGCTAATGGTAGTCCAAATGCTGCTGTGGGACTTAGGACAGCACAGGGCCCTTCAATAGCTATATTTTATGGTTACAAGGAGAGAGAAAAAATATAATTTATCTGGTTGCTGTGGTTAATTCACAGTTTCACAGCAGAGGTATACTGTTCCCTCTGGGTGCATCTACTCGTATTATAGGATATTTCATTCACAGTTTGTCCGAGACATTCCTCTAGCTCTGAACCTACCAATTTATGACAGCAAATCTACCCCAAAGATACCTGCATACACTTTAACATATACTCTTACATACTAAGAATATTATAGGAAAGCTATAAACTAGCAACAAATCAATAGAAAACATAAACTAGCAACAGATCAAACAACAATGGGCTAATAAATTGTTTCTTTGGGCTCAGAAGGGGAACAGAAAAAGAATGCATCCATCTTCTTAAGAAATAGTTTTTCTTTTTTTAAAGTGATTTAATTTCACGAAAAGCATTCGTGAAATTTCTTTCTCTTTTAAAATACCTGTCATAGCTTTAAAAGCCAGAGTTGAAAAATTTTAAAGTTGTAGAAAAGTTTCCTGTAGAATAGCTTACAAAAGACCTAACAGATGAGTAGGAGGAGCCAGTAGTACCTGGCATCCTCTACCACTGTGCTGATCAGAAAACCCATACTCCTCACAGCATATTATTTCTCAGCACCTACAAACCAGCTTTTAATGGAGCTTAACTAGAACATCGGAATATTAAAATATTAAAAAATATTAGTTAAAACTTACGCCCTGTAAACTACTACCTTTAATCCAGCTACTGCACAGATAAAATCTTGCTCTTTTTTTCAAGACCTCACCATTACAGCAGCACTGGGGAAGGCATTTCCAGAAAAACAATGTCTGCAATTAATCCACTTAATTCGTTCCACAGAAACAAAACAGAAAGATCAATTGCAGCCATGCCGCAGGTCCCTCCTTGCCTGACCTCAGCTGCCCTTGCCTGCTCCCCTTTGCTCTCTCTGCAGAAGAAGGTATTTCTGGAAACGTTGGGGAAATGTTGGTACACCTCTAAACAAAGCAGTGAGGAACGTGTCAACAGCAGCTTTCCAACTTGCTGCCAAGACTTTTGCATAAACTTCAACCCCTTTAGGGATGGCCTATGTGGGCCTGTGGGCAAAGCATAGCCTAAATGTCTCAGCTCTTATGGGACACATTGTATAGCAAATTAAAAATAAAAAAGTATACTTTCATTGTTTGGGAGTTTTCAAGGTCACCAACATGAGATTTTGAATTCTAGTCTTCCACAATCGAAGCACATATTCTCCTGTTGTTTGACTTATGATTGCATGCTTGACTTTATCTTTTAAAATAAAGGTGATGCAGATCTGGCCTCCCACTGAGTTCAATGTGAAAAGTGCCTGCAGAAAAGTGCCTACACACACTGACCCACATCGTATGAACATCCCAGGACCAGAAGAACACGCACAGTTTCAGAGTGGGAGTTCTTATTTAAAGGTATTGTTAAAAATAATCACAATCCAGCAGGTACCACGATTGTCGGCGCTGGGACAGGTGGTTTCACAGCTGTGAAATCTTGGTTCTTCGAGCCACTCCCTGTCTCCTTTGCAAGAAAATACTTTCATATAACAGCCTCTCCAGGGATGTCTAGATTCAGTCACCCTGGGTGTTTGCTCACAAGGTCTTTGCCCTTGGCCCCAGGGGTGGCCTCACGTTGGCACTCACTGCTGGCAGCATTGACACGTGCCGTACGGATGGTGCCTTAGATAACACACAATGGGGGCAACAAACCGCAGCTATACCAACCCCTTCTCCTCTGTCTTGTTTTTAAACTTCAAGTCATTGTTCTACTCTTAATTCTTCCCTACTTTTAGGCTCCCTGCTGCAGGAGAACAGATGGAACAAAACTCCAAACAGATTTTTATCCACCAACCTGTGGGTCTCCTGACACAGTTGTCCTCTGCAAGCTGCCTTTGCAGTTTCTTTCCTGCCCATTTGTATCTTCCTTTCACTCCCTCCAAAGCTACAGCCCTCCCTCTCTCCTCCCCCCAATTCTTAGATGTGCTTTTTTATCGGCTTCACGTTACTCACTTTAAACATGATGCATTTAAACTGTGTCTTCCAAACGCTTTTTCAGGCTTCTAGTCTGTGATTTAGAGGATAATTTATCACACTACACCATTCCTCCTTTTTTCTCATGCTTGCCTGTGTGCTTTAAAGCTCGCACCGCAGAGCTGTGGAGAACGGGCCTCGAAGCTCCCGTGCGGCATCAATGACTCCTGTGGTGCTCCTGACGAATGGTTGCTTAACCTTGTTTTGGAACCTAGAAATGATGGAAGTTCTGTAGACCACTGCTTTATTGTCTTTCCTATCACGAAGCTTTTTTAATGTCAAACTTAAATTTCTCTCTTGCTGCAATTTAAGCCAAAGACCCCTCATCCCCAGTACAATGGGTGCAGAAGATCACGTATTCCTTGCAGACCCCTTTCATGTACTAGAGCACTTGCTTCACCTCTCTGCTAAAAACCCCACCAGCCCATCTGGTCTAACCAACTTCCTCACAGAAAAGATATATTGCACAAGAACAACCACAGTCCTCTCTTATTTATACCTGGAGATACACCAGCCTGCTATAAATCTGGATTTGCCTTTCATTTACAGGACAGCTGACAGAACACAGGAAGAAGTTGGCTTCAGATACCTGGCAAGAAGTAACTTGCTATTGCAATTGCATACTCTGGAGAACCTGTTTAAGGTGATACAGGTCCTTCAGTTATGTCGACTCAAATTTACAAGGACAAGGTCTGATTTAGCTGATAGCAGTTAATCAGGAGTCACTCTGTTAACATCAATGTGACTGCTTGGGTTTAAACCTGAAGCAAAATCTAGACTGTGCTATCTCCTTGAAATGGGACATTCCTGGGTCAAAATGTGCTTACTGATTTTTTGATGTAGCTCCTGATGCTGTATAATTAGGATTAAAAGTACTATTTTCTGAGGTTTGTAGATATCCTGATAGTTCTGGAAATCACCACTGATCTGCATTTAAACTTGGCAAATCCCTCTCCAACTTCTTTCCTTTCTCAGTCTAAAAATTGTTGGTTTGTAAAGTGCCAGCTCACTACTGGCCTCACCAGCAAGGAAATGGGAATCTTGCAGAATTCTGGTTTGCAAGAAAACGTAAAACTAGTGTTAATTAAAGAAGAGTAAAAGTAACAGGCATATAATGAGAGAATGTGCCCCTTTCCACAGTCTAGCTCTTAACAGATCATCCAGCATGCTTAAAAAGCAACTTTCCATCTGCAAATCTGTCTCTCTCTCTTTTTTGTCTAATGAGCATGAGTTAGTCTGTTCAAAAGCCCAAATGGGCATCTCAGGGCCAATTCAGCAGTGGGGGGTCCGTTACTATAACAACTGACAACTCCTGTGATTTCTGAAAGGCCCTAAAGTAGCCATTTGGGAAATGGTTATTGAGCAAGAAGTTGCGAAGGAATGACTGCACGGGGTGCAGCGTCCCAGCCTCCCCTACGTACAGCTGCGTTCGCTTAGCTCAGCCCTTCATTCACAGAGAAAACCCCGGTGTCCCGCCATCCGTGCAAACAGCCGGGCCGGATCCTTTTCAGCTCCCTGTGAGAGAAGAAGATAAAAGCCCACCAGCCGACAACGGGAGGGACAGCAGCGGCACACTACGATGGAGCGGATCTCCTTGTGGGCTCTCCCCACCATGTCCCAGGCTGCGTGTTGCCGGATGAAAGAACACAGATGCTGTCAGAGAAGTTTTCATATTGATTTTCCCCGTAATGGAAGAATGATGAGTGCTCAAAGAACGATATCAACAGCTAGAACAAGCAACCGGCAGCTGCCCTAAGCTTCAGGCTTGAAAGCAAGCTGCCTGCCACAGGCACAAAGGATGAGCTCGGCTCCCTGCGTGGGATGAGAGGGAGCTGATCACAGGCCTGCTCCCTTTTAATGAAAACGAGCAGTGCTTTGAGATACAGCACACAAAAAGGGCCCAATATTTCAGTATCTTTACCTCCGGCACTGGCAAAATCAAATACAACCTAGATCTTCTGCAATAAAAGCTGAAGTGCTTTTCCTGCATTGCCTGGGTTGAGGCAGGGAGATCAGAGGGCTCTGAATCAGGTTGGGCTGCATCCTACTTGCCAAGCAGCAATCTGTCCCATCCCCATCCCTCTGAGGCTGTTTGCCTTCATACGAGACTAGACGTGGCCATTCCCACAGGAAAACGAAGGCATGCTCTGTTCACTATAAGCAGGACACAGCTGGTCACTAAAAAGGAGATGGAAGCTGCAAGAGGCTTCAGGAATGTCACTCTCACCTCCACGTTTCCCCTCATCTCCCTGTGGCGTTCGTTGCCTGTCTCCCAGCTTAGGACATGTCTTGCCCTTGTCAGCTAACTCTCCTCGCTGCCTGTGGTGACACAAGTTGTGCTTCGGGGCACTGCCATTCCCAAGTTGAGCACAAGTGCCTGGATGTGGTCCTCAGGCATCACTGGGGGTGGTGTCAGCGTGGGCATCCCCATCCCTCCTGCTCATTCCTGCCTCGTGCTGGTCTCTCAGCTATGCTGGTTCAACTCTGGTTACTACATGAATCAGGCTGGGAGCTAATCTGTCTTAAATCAGGGCACGAAAGTCCCTCTCTTCTTTTTTTTTTTTAGTTTTTAAAAATGTGGATTATTTATCAATCCAGCTGCTTACATGGTTGTACAAACATTTGCATTGGCATCACAGAGGGCAGAACAAGGACAGGAACGGAGGAGGCTGCTTGAACCACTGCTGCTGAAATGAAGACTCATGCAACTGCACCCAAGGCATTCTTAAAATCAACACACAGGCTCTCAGAAAGTGTTACCACCTAGCATCCTCCATGAATGAGAAAATGAGCAGAATCACGAATATTTTAGAGTAAGCTGAAAGCAGCTTTTATCATTGTAAGCAAGCAATTTTATAATGGTCTGTAAATTTGTAATGCTCCTTTTTCAATCAGTACAGTAGATGAACAACACATTGTGTACTCATAAAATAAAACCTAGAGGTAGGTTCAAAGAACAATTTCAGCACTTTTTACGACCTGCTACAGGCAAAAGTTGTTCTTTTTTTCCCCAATGAAGTTTTAACACTGTTTTAGCTATGGAGCTCTACAAGTTCCCCAGAATTTAACACCAAAAGGCAGTTTTCCAAGGCATGGTTATTAGACATGGTAACTACAACAGTTCTTGGTCTTACATTGCAGCTTTCACTTCTGTATTACAAACTGATTTACAAATAACGGCTGACCAACCTTCTTCAGTGCTGTTTTATCAGTGACAGAACTCAGATGCTGAAATGTTGAACACCTGAGCTTGCTCCCAGTGAGGTCTTTGCCACCGGGTTCAGTAACATTACTGTCAAATCGTAAGTGACTTGGCCCCGGGTCACACAGAAAATCAATGACCAAGTCAGAAAAAAGAATCCACATCTCCTGGTGTTCAATGTCATTTCTTCTGCATAGAAAGGCACTGCCAGAGAAGCACAAGGCTCTGCCACAGAATCCGTCCCAAGGATTCTGTTCAATTCAACAGGATGCTTCACAAAAACCTAAGAAAACTCTTACTGTCTACTAAATTCTATAGGGTTTTGCCTAAGGAAAATTAAAGGCGTCTTTTTCCCAAGCTGTCTCATATGCACACATGACTATAAACGAGCAATGCAAGCTTGCTTGCTCTTTGAAAGGCAGCAGCTGTGTTGTTCCAAAAATCCCTCCTGAATGTAAACATATTAGCACTGTATAAACAGCTTGATTTAATAAGAAATGCAATACAATATTCCCTCTTTGTCTTTGGGATCACGATGTTGATGGCGGCAATAATTCAAGGTGAATTATGGTATCTGTTCAAAAGAAAGAAAAGAAAACTCTCCAGCTATAGTTGTGAATTAATTTCTTCCTCTTAGCTGAAAATGAGAAATGGCTATAATTTAGCTCCCATTTAAAAGTTGCTGTTGGCTAAACTCTAAAATCTTAATTGCTTCTTAATATTCTCTGCTTATTTTTCCCTTTGCAAGCACAGTCTATAGCATTGTAGTATTTAGATTAAAAATCAGAATGGAAAACAAACAGTAGAAGGTCACCAGTCACTCCTAAAATACAGGTTTTTTTCTAAAATGACAGAACTTTATGTGTATCAAAGTATTTCAGTTGATTTCCCAACTCTAGCCACTCTCCTGCACCTCTGTGAAAAAGTAAGTGGCACTGACCCTGGGTTTCCCTTGAAGTGTCAATACTCCGGACTTGTTCAGTGTGCAGCAGAATATAGGGGAAGTGCTAGAAAAGATAAGTTTCAAGCCATCTTACAGCTCAGGATGCTATAGGAACTCGCCTTGTTGCAAAAAACACTGAAGTCACACTCAATCCCTAAATAGTTTGGAAGTCACTACCAAATACACTCTGCAATTCTCAGAGCTCGTAGAAAGGGCTGTGAGAATAACAGTGGCAAAGACCGCAGACAATCCAAGTCAAATTTTAAACTGACCTTGAAGAACTGCAGAAGGATCTCATGATACTGAGTCTGAGTATAAAATCACAGATGCAAAACAAATGCCCAGAAATGCAAAAATAAAGTGCTTTGGAAACTGCACCTCACAATGCACAGGCTTTAACGGGCTCTAGATGAGCCAGTAGGGCTCCAGCGAAAGACCCTAAAATCCCAGTGAGTAGCTCTCAGATACATTCAGTGGCTGGCTGTACAGCACACAAGTTCAGGAATCAGTATGAAAGGAATGAAAGCAAAAAAAGAAATACCACTGTGCCACTGCAGAAGCAAGTGGTGAATCTACATGTTGAGTAAAACGAGGATCTTCTCTCCTCACCTTTTCTGTCTGCTAAGACTCAAATTCTTGACCCGATGCTAAAAGAAATCCGTTCCAAGCACTAGAGGACCTAGGAGCAACAGTCCCCTTCATCGTGCCTACAACAGCTCAAGGATCAGCCAGGCCAGCTTCTCCTCAAGAGGAATCAAAGATGCACAGACGCAAACTCAAACTACAGCCATCATTGTCCCTCTTGCCCTGGAAGCCCAGTTGCCAACCAGGCCCAGGGGACGTCGTGGCTCCTGGTCATTCCGTGATGGTGTTCTCCTCATTGTTCTGGGATAAAAGGCAGTGCAATTTTTGCAGCTTCATTTTGCTGACCTAGTTTATTTTTCACTCTACCAACCTGAAAATCATAGAGCCTTCTTTGCACAGCAGTGCCATTAAAAGTACTGAATTCAGGAAACTTTAGTAGAAAGGTAATTCAGAGCTGCTGCTTGGCTGCAAGTTCCCATCCCTTTTCATTACTGAGATGGCCATCATGCTAAAAAGACGGAAGTGACCCTTTCTCTTCAACATCAATCATATTCTTTCGCCATTTGTCCAGGATCCACATGGAAAAGGAATTGAGAACAGCAAATTACCTCTGCAAATAAGGGAGTCTCGTTCAGAAACGGCACAGATCATTTCCAAATATATTCAATTACAAGAAGTCTCTAATGAACACAGCATGGAAGCTCAACAGATAAAGAAAGGAAAAGCTTCATCAAACAACGACTGCTTCCTATTATTCTCCTTTTAAATAAAGGGAACACAAAATGAAGCTTCCTTACAAGAAGACATCATCACAAAACTTACTGCATTGCTGTGTCACTGAATGCGTTACAAAGGATCCGAACAGAGACAAATGCTTTGCCAAACCTTCACAAGCAACTTCCCTAACTCCTTATTTTCATCCCTGGATAACAGGGCATCGATGCAATGCAAACAAGCAGAAGGCTTCTCTCTGCTTCATTGTTCTGCTTCTGTCACCTCTGCTCTCAAATCATCTAATCCCACAAATGCTCAAAAACACAAAAGTGAAAATAGAATTTGTTTTACCCTCAAAATGTATTGCCAAAGGGTAACTATGTCTCTTCGGCATCTTCTAGTTTTCTGGGGTTTGTTTTGTAATGCTTTTTCTCACACCAAAACAAAGAACTGCTGTGCAAGAAAAGACCCCTTGGTCCAGCACGCCTGTCCCCTTGAGGGTTATCCTTTCATAACAAGTGTTTCTCTGCTGTGCACTTCAATACCATGTTTCCCTTACTGAAATATCTGTCTCAAACTCGTTTTCATGCCATTTGCTTTGATGGTGTTATTTAGCAAATTATTCCATATGTTGCCCGTTACATTTTAAGCTAAGTATTTCTTCCTGAAAATCCAGATCACTGTTCCTTTCAAACTTGTAAATTAGACTCCGCAGTGTCTGAGGATCTGTTTTTTCCTTAACTTTAAAACACTCACAGAGATAAACATTTTATTTTTCCTAAGGAAAGGTAATTGAACTGAAAAGGGCACACAAAATGTTGTGTTACCACTTCAACGTCATGGTCTGCACAATGTGAAGTGTTACCATGGACTACATGTGTTCTAGTTGCTTGTTGATTTATCCTAAAACACACGTTTACCTTTTTCATACTCTGCATTTGTTAAAACATCCTCAGAATCATGAAGGTAGACATAGGAGACTATTTTGAAACTAGTATACATGTGCTCTCAAGTTTGTTTATTGTTCCCTAATTTGTTGTTTCATATTTATCAAAAAACTTTGACTGCTACATGACATACTTTCCATGTCTATATTACTTTTTAATCTCCAGCTTATTTCTAGTATCAATTTTACACAAAAACTTGATCCACTGCCGTCAAGCATATTAATGACAATGCTCGTAATTTTAGCAAAGCCATTGATGAATGTTAACTACTCAGGCATATTATGGAGAGCAGAGAAGAAACAATTACTGTCCATATGCAAAATAACAAACATTACTGGAAAAGTAATTTGGTTTCAGCTAAAGTCTTTGTTCATGTATCTTCCTTAATTTATGTGCATGTTTGTTATTATGAAGCAAATAAAAATTTTATGAGGTGCATGGTTAGGAATTTTGAAGATAAAACCTATTTAACGTTAATTAAC
The DNA here is from genome assembly GCF_000690535.1 of Cariama cristata. NCBI lineage: Eukaryota > Metazoa > Chordata > Aves > Cariamiformes > Cariamidae > Cariama > Cariama cristata. Next base: position 91,127 of record NW_009602055.1, read on the forward strand.
ATATCTCAATTTTAGACTCGAGTAATATTATGATCTGTAACAGAAGCCAACATTTATCAAAAATTAGTCTCTAACTATTGGTCACTAAGCCAGTACTTTCCAACTTTAATATCTTCTCAGGGACGGTATTGTTACTATTTAAGTGAAATAAATGCTAATTTTGCAATTATTTCTCTCGATCCATTAGTGAAATTGCAGGAAATGGAAATGTTTTCCAAACAATGAGAGGTACCAAAATTCTTCTTCGCAATAGCTGTTAGCAGCATTTAATTTCAAAACCTTTCCTCCTTAGAAAAGCATTTTGTATCAACACAAGATAAATGTTACTAACCCCTCATTACAGTGCTTCAGGACATATCATATCCTTCAAGGGCCTGTCTGGTGCGAGTGTGACCAAGTTTAGTCCTTCAAATGAAGAAAATATATATTGAAGGACAGGACACTACAACGGGATCTTCAGAATCTTTCCAGTTTCAGCTTTTATGCACGTACCATTGCAATTCTATTCAAGTCTTACTGCAATGATGTTAATTACTTGCAAATGTTAACAGAAATTTTTTTCACAAGACTACTGTCACCTGCTTATTAATATGCTTTCAAATGTTCCCAGCCTTAACAATTTGGCCAATTAATTGTCAGTGAAATGCGTGCACTGAAAAAACGTTTGGTAGTTTTTTAATTGATTCTGCAAATATAATGATCAATGGACTGCTATTTCTCATCAAATCTACTTTTCTGTGTCCTGTTTAATCAGATTTTGAAATAACTCCTAAACACATTCTATGAGGTTAATCCCTGGTTAATTTTCACTACCAGACAAAGGAGGTCTCTTTGGGTTCTGGTTCTGGCATAAGAAGGTGCTGCAGGCCTTAATTTACTCTAAATCAAATGGAGATGGGATTCGTTGATGCTAGTCCTACTCTCCACCACTGAACCAATGACCATTGGTGTAAAGGACAGTATCTCTTTCCAAGAGGCAATCTTTACTTTCAAGATCTTGCAGGCTGCACTTCTGAACTCTTCACCAACGCTGAAAAACTCCTATGCAGAGCATTGCTACGTAACGTGAAACAAACTTATCCCCCTTTCTTGATCTACAGTCAAAGGAAGAAAAGAACTGCTTAGGATCACCCAGGATGTCTGTGGCAAATCCACCCATGGAACCAAAGCCAGTCTTACTGGGCTTTTCTCCCATGAACATCTTTCCTGAAGCCCGAGACAAAGATACCTTTTTATAGCTACATTAGAGGGACCAGTTGTGAAAATATTTGTTGTCATTACAGCTGGTTCTACCATTGCTAGAGCTCCACCAAGTTCATTTTCATGACACAAAAAGCAGTATTTAAGAAAGCTGAAGAGTTAACCAACACAGCCGTTCTAGCATCCAGAGAGTTATCTAATGCATCTATCACCATAACTTCTAATAAAATGAAAAAAACAGGACCAGATTAAAAAAGACCACTTGAAATGTGTTTTAAATCATAGTCAGTTTCCAATCCAAAGGAAACAGGCTCACCTCCAGTAGACAAGCACAGCAATGAGAAGAATGAGGCACACGAAGGTCAGTGCTGAGACCACAATAAGCGGGATGATCCATTCCATTTTACCAGGAGAAGGTCTTGTGGCCATGCTGGAGCTGTTCTTGTCAGCTGTGTGTTAAACACATAACAAAAATGATCACTAAATGGAAAGAGAATTACTGTATGGAAAAACGTGTAAGCAAGACAAATAGCTTGTCCGTTTTACACGGTATGAGTAAACAGAGCAAAGATCTTCTAACTGCAGGGTGGGACTCCATTTGTCTTTAGTCTGAGACATGAGAGCACAAAAGTATGGTGTTTATTGCCACATATGGCTTGGATTTTACTACTGCCTCTAATTACAGTCTCATAGACAATTTTAGGACTCTATCGTGCAAGCACCTATTATCAGATGTGGAGTACCCCACTGAAGTAATTTCACCATGGTAACAGAGTAAACGCTTTGCTCGGTCATCAGTGTTTGCAGATAAATGCATTCTTGTTTCTCAACACTACAGGACAGCCCTGTTTGTAAAGCTCAGTGTAATACTTTGCTTCAGAAATAAATTTCTTGGTAACTATCTTAAAATAAAAAATCCTCAACATGTTGGGTGTCATGTCACATCATTTGCAGAATTGTCACAATCTGGTGAGTTACTGCATACGAAAGCACTTTGTAGCATATGGATTGTCAAGATGGATGGATGAATGAATGGATAGGATGTGTTGTAACTGACAGAAGAAATCATTATGCCACAGCTTTTGAACAAAATTAAAGATGGTCAATATCCTGAGATCTGGCCGAGTAACTCCGTTTCACTTTTCGCATGACATCCCTTAAAATTACTGTATCATACGTAAGTTGAATATCTAGAGGTTCTGCAAGTACTGGAGTCAATGAGCACAGACACTGTATCAACGTATTTCAAAGGACATCTAATTCGTGCAAATTCATGTAGACTGAAGAATAAATTGTTTTAGACAGGATGATAAAAGAAAAATACAGAAGCGGATTCTGTATCTTATTTGTGTTTCCTAACAAACAGGCAGTAGTTGATCAATACCTGTCAACACGACGTAATGGGAAAGGATTAGCGTAAACAGCTTCAGATTTCAACAAGGATTGAAACGTAGGCACTTGACTTTTACTTTTTAGCGTACATGAGTCTTCCCTTACCAATGTGCTTCCTTGCCCTCGTTCAGTATTGTATTATCGTATCTTCTGAAACTGCTGCAAATCCTACCAGAAGAACATAATTGCCTTTTCACCATAGGCAGGCAAAACACAGATAATTGGAAGTCACCAGATGTCACATAATATGAAGTCATACTCTATTTTAATAGCATTTAGATTATACTCCTCCATAGGCAGGAGTAAAATTCAACTAACATGGAAGTAAAGGTTAATTGTAAATGCTTTTGCCTGACTGCTGAAAACAGAGCAAGGCTGCAGGCTGCTGCAAGCCCAGCAAGAAATCTTTCTAGTTTTAAGAACTAGGTTGATGGAGGTAATGCCCTTTAGCAAGCAGTCTAAATGAGGTGCTAATCAGAGGTGCTAATCAGAGGGATGTTTGGGGGAAGTGAACGTGCACTTTGATTGAACGTCTTTGATTTCCTTGACTAGCAAAGAATAAGGAAAAGAACAACCCCAAAATTAGAGCAAAGGCTTATTCTCTCTATTTGCCAAACTTGCAAAAATCATAAGCCCTGAGGCATTGGTTTTTATCAGTGCATTTCAAATCATTTAACAGCATGAAAAAATTAAGCCTGTGAGGTAAGTGTTACTAATCAGAATGGTAAAAGGGACAAAGCAAAAAAACCATGCGATGTAATAAAACTTCGTCGGAGAGCCAAATAGTCCCACCACCTTACATCCATTAGGGGGTTGCTTCATTTCTCTCCAAGGACAGTATTCTGTTTAGTTTCACCTCCACATATTTCAACACAAAAACATATGTTTCTGTTTGCATGGGAAGAAAATTGAATTTCATTGTAAGCACAGCATGGGCTGGAGTCCCAGTGCATGCTATCAAATTCTGCAGTGCTCATGATGCTCCTCTTACTGAGTCTACTGTAGAGAACAGACTTACCTGACCCTGCCAGCTCCCTATATCACAGATGTGAGGATAAGAAAGCGTTCAGTATGCTGAGTGCCAGAATAGCAAATGCCATTCCCGCACGCTGATGGCTGGCCCCGAAATTCCAGTTGGGAACGTCCAAAAAGTGATGTGCTTCAGAAAAAAAGAGACCGTTCCTGTGCTGGCTTTGAAGAAAATGTCTTAGGTGTTTTCCACTGCTTAAGTAAAGTGTTGAGGGAGCTTAAACAAACCAATGCCAATGAAAATTGTACTAGAATGACAGTTGAGGCCAGAAGTACAGCAGTACAGCAGGAGTGCTGGCACCTGTCTCTTGCGAGTCATGGCAGAAGAGCCTAAGAAAAGGCAGCACACTGGGTAACGTGGAAAGAGTTGAAGAAAATACACACAAAAAAGGACAGATCTGGGCCTTTATAGCTTCCTGTTCTCCTACATAACAAAATATTATAAAATAAAAAAAAGAGTCAGCATTTCACTCTTTTCCAAAGCAAAAATGTTGAGCCTTGGTAGTGTCAACTGCATATCCTTGTAACAGTGCCCACCATACGCTGTATTTCGTGGGGGGAGCTTAAAAAAATGGACCAGGAATCTCAATTTTTGCTAAGAAATGTAAACAGTTTCCAGTGGCATATGCCTTCGTCGAATTAATTCAGTTTGCCTTTTACTGGCTTGGAATTCATCCCAGTAGGAACGAATAAAAATTATTACAGTATATCTGTTTCAGGAGGTCCCACACGATACAAGCCCTGGTGTTGCTAAATCCACTCCTGTGTCTGGAAAAATCTGTAACTCCTGTGAACCATTCATTCAGGGATTCCACCCAGGCCCTGGATGGATGAGGCCCTGGCACAGAGAGTATTAGAGGGCATAAGGCAATGAAGGAGGCTTTGGCAATGCAAGTCTTGCACAAAGGTCAAGGCAAGAAAGAAGCATTCTACAATTTGTGAAATGTACTGTTTTCCCCTGTATTCTTGGTAATTGGTTCCTGAGAACAGAAACACGTTTATTTCCCTTAAGTAACACTGCTTGCTATAAGCAACCATAGCTGTAATATATAACCTATCTATCTTTATCATCCCTTGCCATTGCACAAAGCACCAGGACAAAGTTTTGTTTGTTGTACCGTTACAGATTCCATTAACTACTACAATACACATGTTCTGCAGGAAAACCCTCACAAACCACCTCAAACCACCCAGTCTTATAAAAGAAAGTTACCTCCTCATCTTTCCTTCGAGTAAATGAAATGATGGACTTGTACAAATCTATCAATTAATTCTGGAAAATAGTATCAGCCATGTTATTAAATGATGAAAAGGCAAAAACATGTCTTTAAAAAAGATACTACCTTTGATACAAGCTCATGCCACTGTGCAGCTACTTTCTCCGTATTTCTTTAAAGGAAAAAAAATTCCTGGAGTAGTCATACTTACAGGCTGCGCACAACTAAGCATGGCTTTTTACTGTAAACAGATGCCAATCATATTTAATTCTGATGTCAGATACCTGAAATTCACACTGTTTGCAAACATCAAATAATTGAATTTGTTTATTTTCAAGCCATTCTGCTGTTTGCTCCTGTAATTTGCCATTGAAAATGGCTCAAGTGCCACATGAAAATACAGCTTAATAATCCTTGCCATGTATGGAGAAAGAAAGAATTACACAGATGTTTAATTATCTTAATGAGGTTATCCCCAAAAGGCTTTTGTAACCTCAGACCTGGCAAAGACTGCTCTAAAACCCAAAATTCAGTCTCTGCTAAAAGCATACACCAGGCTTGAAATTTAACCCTGCACATCATGATCTCTCTACAAAGCCCTCTCTTGGGAGGAACTCAGCAGAAGCGGGTGAGCACTGAGGGATGGGAGGACTTGGCTGAAGCTTGGATCAAGGGCCAAACCCACACCTCTGTTCTCAGTCCTAGCTCATGACCCAGGGAAAAGCCCCAACCAGACATCTATTACTTTCCTCACAACAGCCCATTCGTTATGTCCTGTCAAATACAAGGAAGCTGTGTAACTGTCCGGCACAACAAACACAAACCAAAATTCTGTGGGATAATATCTGCTTCAGCCTGATTAAACTGAACCATGCTGGTTTTCTCTCCCCACCCTCCTTTTTATTTTTTTTTGGTAGAGCATCATTCTAATTGCTGTTTGCTAATTTTCAGGTTTCAGAGTCACGGACAATGCTGAGCAGCTGCGTGTGTAACAGTTGCAGATCAAAGGTACAATTAGTCTAATGTGGGCACCAAAACAGAGAAAAGGATGATCAGGAAAATGAAAGAGGAGAATGCAAGCAAGCGTTCAGTGACAGAAGAAAATCATTAGCGTTGGCCGATACCACCAGACAAGAAGAGGCCAATGCCATTTGGAAAATAATGACACGGCCTCAGGAGAGGTGTGTGTGTATGTGTGTGTGAAATAAGCACTAAAAGAAAATGAGCCTTGCTGTACTAATTGGCCTCACACTTTCCCTGTAATTTCTCATGTGTTCCCTGTTCTCCTCTAATCATCCACACTCATGAGTACTTCCCCATTCAGTTATCTCCTTACAACTGCTAATTTGATGCTATATAATTAATTTTACAAGTGTACATTGTTATGAAACAATTTTCTACTCTTTAAAATGATTAAATTTTCTACTCACAAAAACACTTTCAAAACCTTGATGGCTTTTTAAAAATTGCTTTCCTGGAGAAAAGATGCATCCAAAAAAGTTTCTGCCCTTTATGGGACACAGTAAGCTGCAAGGGGTCTTTCCACTCACTTTGGAAGTCGCCATCACCCTCTTTTAGCTGTCCTGATGCTCAGGAATGCTTTCAGGCACCTCTGGCAATGTCCTCTTGGCTTCACTGGTCATTGTCTTGATTTCAGGTTTACCTTGTTACGGAAGACCTCAGATTCGTCTGTATGAACTACAAATTTCCATATTACCATGGAAAACAATTAAGCTGAAGCAACTAGACTTAGGCTTCGTGATAGTGTTCGATTGATGGGCCAATTCACCAGCTGTGGGTTTTGCTGGCATGTGTTTTTGGCAACCTAGATCCAGCCTGGAGGAAAGCTCCTCCTCCTGCATTCCCAAGAGTCTTCTCACAAGGGTAGCACTCCCAACAGGCCAGCCAGGCCTTACTCAGACATATCTAGTAAAATATTTGGGCAAATTCTGGGTCAGGTAGACCTCAGCTATCCACTGCAGAAGCCTGGTGACAGAAGATGCAAAGAAGAGGA
>NW_009602056.1:0-18092 GCF_000690535.1 Cariama cristata
AGGTGATGTCAGTTGGTTTTCCCTTATCCATCAAAGCTGTAGCTCCATCATAGAAGGCCACTAAATTTGTCAGGAACGATTTGCCCTTAGTGAAGCCATGTTGGCTGTCACCAATCACCTCTTTATTTTCCATGTGCTTAAACATAGTTTTCAGGAGGATCTGTTCCATGACCTTGCTGGGCACAGAGGTGAGACTGACTGGCCTGTAGTTCCCCGAGTCTTCCTTTTTTCCCTTTTTAAAAATGGGAGTTATGTTTCCCCTTTTCCAGTCAGTCAGAACTTCCCTGGTTTGCCACAACTTCTCAAATATGATGGCTTAGCCACTTCACCTGCCAGTTCCCTCAGGACTCGTGGATACATCTCATCAGGTCCCATGGACTTGTGCATCTTCAGGTTCCTTAGATGGTGTCAAACCTGATCTTCTCCATCAGTCAGCAGTTTTTCATTTTCGCAGTCCCTGCCTCTGCCTTCTGCGACTTGGGCAGTGTGGCTGGAGCGCTGAAGGATTCTGAATGCTAGTGCAAGTACTGTTGCAGATTCCATAATCATGTGTTTTGGATGTAATGTGTTTACCTTTGTCTGGCCCCCTTTCAGACTTTACTGCGTTCTTTTCTTGGGTACTTTACAGCTTATTATTTGGCTTTTGGCAAAAAGAGCTTGTGGTCTAAATCTTGAAATTGAAGGCAGGTATTTTTTGTGAGTTGCTTCACTTCTTGATATGGGTCATGAAAGATGACTTAGTAATGGTGCTTAGAGAATAATTTCTTACCTACTTTTGATACAAATGACAAATCCACAAGGACAATATTTAAGTTGTATTGTAAAACTTAGGTCACTCACATAGGAACTTCCATTAGTTGTTAACCGTAATTAGAAAGAAATAAGAATTAGATTTTAATAACTTTTCCGATAAAATCTTGCTTTTAATTGTGCAGTAGAATCTCAACTGAATCTTTCTTTTCAGCCTGAGAAAGCTGTGACATATGAAGATACGCCAGACTGCAGTGAAGTGCCGTGTGCGTCTGGATCCATGGAATTTTCTGGTGCAACTTCGCTAGTTGAAAAATCTCCGTTAGAAGAATTTATTCTAAATACTCGCAGAACAAAGCAGGTGTTTGAAGAATAAATACTAGTTCCTTAAAAAAACCTATATATATACACTGTTCTTAATCCAAATAATCTTACACTCATTGTACATAAAACTTATTACGTATTTAAATGTTTGGTGGACCCTGGCAAAGGGGAGTTACAAACTGAGTAAAGAAATGTTTTAAATGTATAGCTGAACATAAATTGTGGCTGCTTCTAGCTGTAGGTCATGATTCATTTGATGAGAACTTGAGCTTTGATGTTGTTTGTACACAAATTAAATATCTAGGGAATGAGTAAATGAGGATTTTAAAACTGATGGAAAAACAGTAAGGTACAGCAAACAAGATCTTAGAGCTAGGCTAGAGCTGGACAAGCCTTTGAAGAAGTTCAACCTGTCTGTATTAGACAAAAAAATCCAATGAAGCAATTAAAATTATACAGTTAAACCAAATGAAAATTCTTAGCTGTGTTTAGATGAGCTGATGAGGAATAGTCTTAAATGTACAAGCTGAAGAGTTTAGAAGAGCAGATAAAGAAATGGCAAATGACTTGAGATGTTTATTAGCAAGTTATAGAGGGAATTAAGTATTGAAGGGTTTTTTACCATTTTGCTCAATAGGCGAGCATTGTGTGGTATTTTTAACCTGCTTCAATTTTAGAATTTCCTTGTCTGTAACATTCCTGAATGTGATCAGAATACAGCAAAGGATGTATCTTTTTTTTTTGGTTACATCTCTTGTAGCATTCAAGGCATAATGCTCAACTGGATGGTATGGAATTCACACTGTCAACTACAGTGACAACAAAAGTGGCATCAAAGAAGCATGAAAACGAAGAGAATGTTGATACAGAGTCAGCTTTAAGAAATGAAACATCCTTTGCACTTCCTGCTCCAGAGACTCCTTTTGTGAAGGGTCAGATCGAGACGCAAGTAGAAACCATGCCCTTTCAGGCACCTGCCTTCAACGGTATGTTGAACGTACTAATGAAAACTTAATATGTATGTGTTGCTTAGGAATTGTTGTTAATTCAAATATGAACACAATACTGGTGTATCCAACACATCTGTTTCTGGAAGACTTAACTTTTTTTGCTGTGTTCACCAGCCTGGTTCTTCTAGTACATCTGGTAAGGTACTGCAAGAGGTTTAATCATACATCAGGGCATGTTACTTGTATGTTAATTACAGAAGTCATTGCTGCTTACGGTATCACACGTGCATGTCTTTTGGCACACTCTGACACAGAGCTAAGTGCTGTGTTCCTAAAACTTGCATCTGGTTCCAGTTTTCCATGAAGGTTTAGAACACAATTTCTTCATTCTGGTTTTTTCTTTGTTATTACCTTGAGTGAAAATAAAGGTATACTTTTAGTTAAGTCTGCTTTTAAGAGAAATCTAACTTTTGGATTTCTCATGGTAGCGTACCAGCATTCTCACAGTAACAGTCCAGTATGGCAGTGAAAATACTTCTGTTAACAATGCATAGATCTTACAGTTATGTGACCACATATGTGGTCTTTGTTATGGACCACAGAAATCTGTCTAAATTATACCAACTTTTCTGAGTTACCAGAAATTTCTGTCCTCAGCCTGTTTAGTCCATTCTTATGAAAAACAATGGATGCTGCATGTATGTTACCGTTGCCTTCAACCATTAACATAAAAGTTTTCATTTTGATACTATAAATGCCAACTCTGTCTTTCAAATGCCAAGGACGACTCAGAATAGGAGACTCTTCTGCTCTGGATGTTAAGGAACATTGTTCAGAAACATTAAGTCTTTGCAGGCTGATTCAAGTTATAAGAGGTCTTGGACATACTGCTCTTCAATGACATCCTTTGTAGAGGATTTGAGGAAGTACACTACAAAGACTAGTTGTTTATGAGTTTGATTTTTGTCTTAAGACTGTATGGGGTAACTTGTGAAGTTTGACTTCATGTGAAGTTTAAAAAGCAAAAGTAGATAGTCCTTCTGAAATGGGAAATGCAGAAACACTGTTTCAACTCATTTTAGTGAGATATTTCTGAGGATTAAACAATTAAAAGATAGTTCTTTGTTTCATTCAAAGATCTTTGATTCAGAAAATATGGTATTAATACTTTCTTAGAGACATAAAAATGGAAGTATCCATTGGAAATTTTGAGATCATCATTGTCTGAGTCCAGATGCAATTCTCTAGAGAGAGCTGAAACTGCAAACATTTAAAGTCGGATTTAGTTGTAACAGCTCATTGCTGACTGTTTAACTTCATGTTTGGTTCTGCACATTCAAAACCATGCTCTGCAGAACTCCGTCAATGTGTGGGTAGTAGAACATTTTAGGCTATTATGTAGTGTGTGTTATTAAACACAGCTATATAAACTTACACCCTTCATATAAGGGAAATGACTTGGTAAAGAACGCAACTATTCAACACAGTGACTTGCTCAGTATTTATTCTAGGACTAGTGGCAGAGCAAGAACGCGATTCTAATCCTCTTCCTTTCCAAATTTCTGATACTGAACTGAATTGGTTGCTCTAAGGCTTGACTTGAAGAGCACTGGGGAGATCAGTTGCAGTTTTAATTTGTAGAGTGGGGGTAGTATTGTTATTATATTAAAAACGTATTTTATCATTCTGAAGATACAGACCTGAGATGGAAAAGGAGGCTAGTTTTAGAAATAAATTATTAATCATGAGAAATCCTTGCTGAAGAAAACAAAATCCTTTATACAAAATCATACCTGCTTTGGCTTGGATGCTTTCTTTCAGAGAGCCAGTTCACTACAGTCACCCCAATTAAGAAACCCACAAACACAGATGAATTGGCAGCAGCTGAGGTCCTTCCTGAAAGAAGGTAAATGTCCAGTTATTTGTGTACGCTTCTGATTTAGAGCAGAACTACCTTAATCCATGCACTGCCTAGGAAGCCTTGTTACAACAGCAAGCTGTTATTTCCATTCTCTTGGTAAAAACCTTCCTAAAACCTCTTTCTACATTCACTAGAAAACAATGAAGGCAGAGAAAAGTTTTTAAACTATGTAACTCAATTATCTTCAGAACATATTCCTATTTTTCATACTAGAAATTCCTTCTTATTGCAGTTCTGCAGAGGGCTGCAGTTTCTATATACATCTCTGGGTTTAAATCTGAATTGACTTTCAAACAAACTCTCACGATACACTGCACTTGCTTTGGTTTTCTTCATTCTGTCAGGTCTGGTAATATTTTAGTGATGTATCTGAAATAGCTAGTTTCTAAACACTGAGGAAAAATAACTGATTAATTTGTTCATGTAACAGGTGTCATTCAATGGAATCGCATCTCAACCTAACTCATGTGGATAGCAGCCAAAAGAAGAGAAAAGCCAAAATATTCGGAAGTCTTGAAAGAGGCCTAGACAAAGTGATCACAATGTTTACGCCAAGCAAAAAGAAACGATCTGCTAGAGATCACCCAAGGAAACTTAAGGTATGGTTGCTGGAAAAATCATACGTGAAAAGAAGTGTAGTTACTGAAAACGTCCAATACCTTTAGAAATGGTCTTGTGAAAACTTCTGTGATCTGACTTTGCCTGCATTCTACAGTAAAGTGTAGTTACTCTTCCTGCGTCTCTGTTAACATGATAATGTCCCAGTTATTGGCAAGAGATGTCGTGTTGGTCTGAGCTCAGGCAAGTCAGCAGATCAAGGGAGGTGTTTGGACGTTGCTTTTTATATCCCGTCTAAACCAAATGTGAGGGAAGCAGGATGGCTTTAAAGGAACTCTGGCTGAAAATTTTTAATCATGTCATTTGTATAGAGATACTGGTAGCCCTCCTACTTAAAAAAAAGTAAATTCAATTTTTATCACATTCCTGGCTTAGGTTTCTGTAGTCTAGGAGCGATATGTATGTTCCAATATACTCTTTAGATGTCAAAAGAACCTGAGATTAAACTTAATGCCTAAATAAGTGCACCTTTTGAAAGAATTTCTGACATTGTCAGCGTAATTTTGATTTTTAAAGTTTTAACATCACTGTGTCCGAGCTAGTTGGCTACTTATTGTTCTTGAAGTAGCCATAGAAAAAACAGTTCCTCAGACAGTGCATTGCACAGAGCACTTTATTAATGTAATTTTAATTTGTACCTACCAAAGTTGACTCGTGAGGTTAGTATTAGCTTTGTAGGATACACTTCAAATGGCTTTGGCATAATAACTAGGGTAGTGAACAGGATGGTGTGCATCACTCAAAAGCAGCTAATACACTTCAAAAGTTACGCAAGGAGGAATTTATACTTGAATCTGTAAATGACATGTTTGAAAAACATGATTAACATGAAAGATGCAAGACTGTTACTGATGCATAAACAGTTCTATAGAAGTGATGTATACCTTCAGCTGACTGGCTCCTGAAGCTGCAGCCATTAGGACCTTTACAGTACGGAAAGAGCTGTCTGTCAGTAAAAGGACCAGTCTGTGTTTTGCAGCCTGTGTAAATGGAATTCAGCTCCTGTATTCCAGTTGGAAGCTTTTCCAAGAGGCACTTGTCAGAGGCAAGGTGACAGTCTTAAAGGTTCAGGACATACATTGGGCTACAAACCTGACCGACTCATCGGACAGGAGTCCAGACTGTGCAAATAATTCAGGAACCCAAGCAACTGGAAACAAAAGCTAGAAGCCTATGTTCATTTCTCAAACTATTTTATGATCTTGTCTTCTCTCAGCTGCTTCTGTGACTTCAGGAGCCTGACAGAGCAATTGTGGCATTTACGGTTGGACTCGGTGATCTAAAAGGTCCTTTCCAACCTGAACGATTCTATGATTCTATATTACATTTGGAATACACTTTCTCTTACTACATATGGGTGTCTGAAAGTTGTTCAAGAAGTCACTTATTGGACAAGGCTGTTGTATGAAGTATTAGATGTGATATAAAACCCCTATAACAGTAAAGTTATGAGTAGTAAGTAACCTTTTTTCTTTAACCATGGTGATGCTTTAGTCCTAGAAAAGCCGCACGGTGCCATGCCTGTTCCTTGATATCAGAAGTACTCAGTCTTAGCGAGCCAACAGGCAATAGGCAATGTTGCAGCTGTGGAGCGTGCAGCAGGATGCTCTAAGCGCAGTTCTATGACTGATAGCTTCAATTTTAGGAAAAGTTTTTTTCTTTACTATGTTTTTTTAATGAACTGACTACTTTTAGGCACACTATAATGTTACCACCACCCAGCTGCAGAATCCAGACCAACTGTTGAATGAAATAATCGCTGTTCTTTCAAAGAAGCATGTGGAATATGTTCAGAAGGGGTAAGTGTAAAATACGATTACTTCAACTTTTCTTTGTCTAAATAGTCAGTACTCCAGCACTTGATAAAGCAAAGTATTTAAACCTATTTTCTCAGCCCCACATTGTAAAATACAGTAATTTTATAGAAAGTGTATGGAGCACTGAATGACTGTGTGCAATAAGAGTTGTCCACACAATGCAAGACAGTGTTAAGTGAGCTCTAATAAAGGTCTTTGACTGACAGATACGAACTGATAATAGTAAGGTAGCTCTTAGAGGCTGGTGTGAATTTTGTCTCCCTCTTGTGAAACTGTAAATAAAAAAGTTGTTAGGGTACAGTCACATGACCAAATTGGACAATTTTGGAAGGTAATGTGGATAACTTGTAACCCTCATTCTTGGTGATTAAGAGACATTAGCATTTAGCCAAGAGATCAATATATTTTAAAAGCTGCACAGCATCCACATACCTTTGTGTGGATTATTTTAGTTTGTAGGACTTGTATTTTAATTTGTAGGATTTACTAACTAGACTAAGGTACTGACAGTAGGGTTGGTTCCTAGGTCTGATCAAACCTTAAGGTCTGTTTCCTAGTTTCCCGATGCATGAAAGAAATGTGCTCACTTATGAATACGCATTTTTCTAAAGTTCTTGAATATTTAAATGATATGCACTGTAGAACATCGGAGTATACTTCAACCTCTGATGGATTTCCAGGCTCAGAATCTGGAATGATGCTGAATTGCACAGAAGCAAGTTCTCCCGTTGTAACAATTTAAACTTCACATTCAGTTTTTCCACTTTTCACACCAGCTGAGCTATAGCTGACCTCTCAGCAGCAGTGTGTCTGCAGAGAGGAGAGCGGTCTTGTCTAGAAAAACTGTGGGAAGATCTCCATCCTTCCAGCTCTGCGCTCTGAGAACGGGGGTCTGTGGCTAGTGGTGGTTCCTGTGGCTGGGTAGGCCATTGGTGCCATGTGCTGGTACTTGGGCATAGCGACAGTCATCTGAGACTAAAGTATTCAAAGCTCTCACTTTACTAAATTCTGGGTTGTTTCCTGATATTCTGAATAGCAACAGGATAATTTCTGTAAAGTGCTTTATTTTGAAATTGCCTTGCAAAACAAGCATTAAATAGCCCAATGATTATTCTGTTTTTCCTTTGTTTTGTACAGTTATACCCTGAAATGTCAAATACGGTCAGATTTTGGCAAAGTAACTATGGCGTTTAAGCTAGAAGTGTGTCAGCTCAGTAAATGTCAGGTAGTGGGCATCCGTCGACAGCGGCTTAAAGGTGATGCCTGGGTCTACAAGAGACTGGTGGAAGATGTCTTATCTAACTGTCAAGTGTGAGTCCATCTTTCTTGGGTTTTTAACTATCCTTCTTTGTACATGTGCCTTCTGTATGTTTCTGTTAATATCAAGTTTGTAATAAATGTTCTGCAAATCTTCTGAAATAAAATTCTGTAAGCTGTTCCCCCTCTTGCATATTTCTCATGTATGTGGGTTAAAAAAAAGTATTGGTGTTTGTACGCTAAAGCTTATTTTGATATGTCTTAAGTTATCAAGTACTTGTGGTACAGAAATAGCTATTTGCATAATTCTCTTCTTGTCTCTGCTTAAGCAGGATTTATTGAGATCATTAACTAAGTCACAGCTGTGGTTCCCAGAGTTACACTGTATGCTCAGTGTTGTACAAAATAGGACTGTCTTCTATAAATATGAAGTTAGGAGTGTCAGGGTTTGAACTATGATCCCATATAAAGCCTTACTGTATCTCATTACTAAGCCCTAGTGATGCTTAACAAGTGTATGTACTTTCTGATGCTCTTGTGTGATCATCAGATGTTGTGTTAGGAACAGTAGCACCTTTGAACTGTTGTGAGATGGAGGAGGCATTTGTAACCCTTACTGCCTACAGGGAATTTAACAGTACTGGGTGCGGAACTTCAGCGCTAGAAATAAAATTTGAAATATGCAGAACTAGTAAGTACACATAAGAGTTGGTTGGGGTGTGAGGGTATACCCTTAGGAAAGGGTACGTGTCTCCCAAGTACTTGTGTTATCCAACATGTAGCAGTATTTATGCCTTTAACCTTGCTTCAGTAGCAACCACACTGGGATAAATCCAAGCAGCAGCAGCTTTGAAGCCTTTCTCTCTGCAAAGATATCCAGCAATATCTAGACAAGTTGACAATGTGCTGCAGCTTTTTCTTAATGCACATGAAGGCAACTATGGCGTATGCTGCATGTAAACCTTGTGTTAATGCCCCTTAACTAAAGCCTGAGGCTCACCCATCAAAGGGTTGGGTAGGTGCACAGCTGAGAGGTGTTGGAAACTTCCAGTGACAGACATGAGATATGGCTACTAATTAAAACTGTCCCCTTACTATCCGGGACCCTTAGTGCAGTAACTAGAGGGATTTGTTAAAGCAGCTACTGACCAAGGTAGAAGTGTCCATTTTTTTCCAATGCCAAGTTGTCCCTTTGCTGCTCTTTACACAGTTAAAAAAATAGGGACATTTTTAGTGAATTTCAAGAAAAGGTAGGAATGCTTGCAAGGGCGTGTGGAAGGAGAGAGCTGATACTTCTTGAAGCATTTCTGGTCAAGAACCTTCTATATGCAGAAGGGGGTAATAAGAAAAGAGGGACAACATGAACAGGAACATACCATCTGTCAGTCAGGTTTGTGTCACTGTAAGAGAGGTAGTAATGAGAACCAGACCTGGTCAGTCACATTAATTGGTAAGGGTGTGTGGAGTGTGGTAATCTTTGTTTTAGAACGGTGATCTGAGTGAGAACCTTGTCAAATGGGATACTAAGGAAAAGGGGGAAGTCAGAAATAAAAAAATAGGAGGATGCAAACCCTGGACCCTGAGGGTCCAGGCTGTGGGAGGGGGTCGGCGGGACGGTGCCGATGGCTGGGATGATGCGCAGGGGCCACAGCCCGGTGCCTGGCGCTGGCTGCTGTGGGGCGAATGTCTGTGTGCTCCCCAACCCAGGTGTGCGTGGGGCGTGCGTGTGTCGTCACCGGCACACTCGAAGCTGGACCAGCGGGTGAGTAGGAGGCGCCGGGTCTGGGCAGGGGCACCTGGCGGGCGGAGGGTCAGTGCTGATTTTGGGAGGACCCATGAGCAGGGGGTGCCCATGGGACGAGTGTGCGAATGCTGTGTGTTTTCAGTGAGCGCTGAGCTGGACCCGCTGGCGAGGAGGGGACCCATGGGGGGGTCAGAGGCCCAGGGTCCGGGCAGGGGTGCCGGGGGGAACAGAGGGGCTGTGCTGGTCATCGGGGGTCCCACGACTGGGCCTGTGCTGGAGGAGACAACCACTCTCTTGATGTCCCTTAACTGCTAAAATAGAAATGTAAATGGTGATGCCCACACAGTGCCAGAGATCTTACAAGTGGTATGTGACCGGCAGCTAAGGGTTTGTATTGGTAAAAGCACACCTAACCTGTCGTTCTAACAAATAAGTGCTTAAAGCTTCATACCAGCACATAAATACTTTCTGTACCTGACTCATTTAGCTGCAATGTTAGACTCTTATTTGGTTTTGGGGCGTTGACATTGGAGTCTGCTAAATATCAGTTGGACATCAGCTAAAAATGCTGGCAGCGCAGCCGGGGGCCGTAGCTGGTACATGTCCGGAGTGCTGCAGTGTTGTGTGAGCTCTGGTTGGTTGGTTGCTTGCTTGTTGTGTGAATGCAAACTTTTCCCTAAGAATTTGGCCTCTGCCTGGAACTTGATCTGAATTGAAATAAGGGTAGAAGATGGAAGGGCTGATTGAACAAGGCATTTTGGTAACAGTCTAGCTAATGAATAGCATGGTATGTGTTTTAGATCACCAATCACAACTGCAAAGCCCGAGAGCTGAAGAATTAAAACATTTGCTTGCTTTTGCATTGCTTGGGTTTTAATTTCAGGAATGACTACAGAAGTATCCTGAAATACCTGAATGCTGTGATTCAGAAGCACCTTCTGTGTAACTATTCACTCCCTATGGCGACAAGACTGATGTTATGAAAGGCCAACCAGTAATTAAGATATCTTGTTCCTTTCTTCTTTTTAAGCTAAAAACAACTGAGAGGTAATTGATGCAAGTTGTCCTACAAGCTCTGATGTGTGAAATAAGGTTTTTCTTCATACGCTACCGTCTTGACTTTTTTTTGACTAATATTCCTTGCTGTGAATGAATGACATCTGGTGATAGCAGTCAGAGAATGAGCAAGAAGCAAGATTCATTTGTGCTTTTCTTTGAAACCAACCTGCTGCTACAGTGTCAGTATTTTTTTTAAACCAAGATTGCTGGAAGTCTGTTTCAGCTGATTTTGGGTGGAAATCAGAAGGAGGGAGAAACAAGGGTTAACAAATAAAGGAGCTGTGTGGATAATGAGGAGCTTGGGTGGTGCACCAAGCTTGTGGAAGCCTCTGCACAGAGGAACGCAGAGCCAGAAGATTTGTCTGGCTTCCCTGTGTTCAGACCCCTCTTCTTGCAGGCAGTTGGCTTGTATAGACATGTGTGTCAGTCTTGAAATCAACTGGTGTGCTACCCTTAGGAGGCTGTCCCTTGATTAGAACTGCTTTTCGAATCTAAACTTAATTTACGTGCATTATTGTCCTGCTTTGGCTGGGATAGAGTTAATTTTCTTCCGAGTAGCTGGCTTAGTGCTGTGTTTTAGATTTAGGATGAGAATAATGTTGATAACACAAGGATGTTGTAGTTACTGCTGAGCAGGGCTTATGCAGTGTCAAGCTTCTGCTTCTCAGCCCACCCCACCAGCGAGGAGGCTGGGGGTGCACAAGGTGTTGGGAGGGGACATGGCCGGGACAGCTGACCCCAGTGACCAAAAGGATATTCCATAGCATAGGGCATCGTGCTCAGCATAGGCAGCTGGGGGAAGAGGACTGAAGGGTCGCATTGGGAGTGATGGCATTTGTCTTCCCAAGTCACCGCTAGGCGTGATGCAGCCCTGCTGTCCTGGAGATGGCTGAACACCGGCCTGCCCGTGGGGAATTAATTACTTGGATTGCTTTGTTTGCGTGCACGGCTTTTGCTTTACCTATTAAACTGGCTTTATCTCATCTCATGAGTTTTCTCACTTTTACCCTTCTGATTCTCTCCCCCATCCCACCAGGGGGGAGTGAGTGACCAGCTGCGTGGGGCTGACCTGCCGGCTGGCATTAAACACGACTCTTGTACATGAGCGTGTTCTTGGCATGACCACTAAGGTTAAGTCTTGCCTTTTTGTCCAAGTATATGAGTAACCACAGCTTGCCAACGTGTGTTCTGTGAGATCGAATTAGCCAAGCCTTGGTGCCTCCTCTTGGGTCTCCATTTCACCATCCTGGTGTCGAGTGCTCCCCTGGCTGATCTTGGTTCATCTTCCTTTGAAAGCAGGTGGTCAAATGGTCCCTGATCTTGTAAATCCCTGTACAGACTTCATGCAATAGCAACAGTCTTTGTTCTCTTTCTACCTGGACTACTTTGTGCTATGGATATTCATGTTCTTTCCACCGCACGTGTTCTCAGTTCCTCCTTTCTGTTCCTCTTTGCTCATCTCTAACTTAGCTCTATCAGCAAATTTCTGTCACACCTTCTACAATTTGTATCCAGGCCATGAATAAAGATATTTAACAGGAGTGATGCCAGACCAATGTTTGAAAAATCTACAAGAAGCTCTCCCGTCTTCCACAGATCACTTTTTATCTCTTTGACTCCCTTACCTTTGTAGTTCGTGGAGTAATCCCTATTCTTCCCAGTGTAATTGTATTTCCTATCTGTTGCAGTATGAACTGCCCTTCAGAAGTGCAGATCAGTTCTGCTATGTATTGTTTAGAAAACCAGTTCCCAAAGGAGGACTGGACTAGTTTTGGTATTTTAACAAAACTATGCTACATGTTGATTTTATTTTGAGGAACAGACAACAGTGAACCCTTCCTGCGTTACCCCTGCAGCCCATCTGTTCACACGTTTAAATTGTTTTTCCATTCAAACCTTGATGTAAAGATCTTTTTCAAAGCCCCTGCTTTAAAATTATAACACGGAAGATATTTTTCATAGAGAATATCACCCTCTCATTGCTTTTCTTCTCTCTGCCTCTTTTCTTCAGAACCTGTCCTGCCAGATGGTTTTGCAGAGGAGCAGACAGGTGGACGGTTCGAGGGTGAGGGCAATAGGAAACCGACAGAGAAATTGGAACTGGCCTGTGTTAAGCTTAAAACAGATCTGTGTAATTTGAGCAGAAAAAAAACAGAATTAAATTTTGAGGCGAAGGGAAAAATAAAAATATGTTTACAGATAGAAGCTAAGCTAGTTATTAAGTTTATAGAGTGAGATTTGGTATAGATGTAACACAAAGAAAAAATGCATAGATCTGTTTTCCAGCCTCAATCAGGGTTGAGGCTATTAGTCTAATTGCTTGCCCTTTGTTTTACTTAAAGTCAATATACTAATTAAAAAAATTACTGTTCTGACATCTGTAATATGTGAAAATAATGAAGAGCTGAAAAAAACAAGCGGGAATGCCATATGGAAATCTTATCAAATGTCTAAATGCCACCAACCTTTGTTGGGAGAGACAGATCACAAAATTTTAGTTACCTCATAATAACGTATTTGGCAGTAGCTGCCAGCCCGCAAAGCTTTAAGTTCTGGGTGCTTGAGAATTATAAAAGTAAACCAACTTCAAAAAAGCTTTGCGTTACGTTGTCCTGTCCCCAAAGCCTGCTTAGCGCCTGGGGAGATGTTTTCCACGACTTCAAAATACCTCCACACGTTCACAGTCAGGTTTTGCCATCCTTCCCACGCGGCACATCGCACCCTCCCGTGGGTGCAGGCATTGCACGGGACTGCGCGGTGCTTGGTTGCCACCCGCACCCATCGCTAACGATGGCAGAAGAGGAGATCCCTCGCTAACCAGTCTCTAGCTTGGTCTGACAGGTATGGAGGCACTTACGGACCAGGTAATTGGGTGGATTCCTTTGTTTTAGGCAGAGGAGCAGAAGGGAGATCCTCCTCTGTGGGAGCGCAGGCGGGCAGCACCCCTCCCTGGGCTGCGCTCAGAGGAGCAGGTCGAGGGAAGGGACTTTTCCCGACCCCCAGCACCATGGAGGACCCACCTGGGGCGCTGGCGGTGGGATGGGGTGAGATCCAGATTCTCTGTGTTTCTCTGAAATGCAGGTGTGG
This sequence comes from Cariama cristata, assembly GCF_000690535.1. NCBI lineage: Eukaryota > Metazoa > Chordata > Aves > Cariamiformes > Cariamidae > Cariama > Cariama cristata. The sequence continues at coordinate 13,528 of NW_009602056.1, forward strand.
TGCTGGTGAGCAAAGCAGGCAAAACACATCATCCTGTTCTGTATTAAACCTGGCTTTCACTTGTAGAATCATAGAATCGTTACGGTTGGCAGAGACCTCAAAGATCAAGTCCAACCGTGTACCTGATGCCACCATGCCCGCTAAACCCACTAAACCATGTCTTGAAGACATGTCTTCCAGGATAGCAGCCCACCGCTCCCACATCTCAAGCACCTTCCGAATTGGAAAAGCCATCCAAGCCCACGTGAAAGCCAGTATTGACTTGGGTACATTTTGTTCGGTCAGATCTTCGTGTTTAAGTAGATTCGAATAAAGTGACTCACTGAAAAACTCTATTTCTGAAAACGTGTTTTGCAGCGGTTAAAGCTTTGACTAAGCCAATGTTCCCGGCGTCAGGGATATTGGATGGACCGTGACAACTTATTCTGTATGTTCTAGGAGAAGAAGGGGCGAAGACTGTACTGTCAGGTAACACTGTCATAGTTTGTGAACAACGTACACAGCATATCTCACACAGGGTTTCGTCAAGTTAAAAAAATATATCAGGCAGATATTTATTTATTTTTGTCAGTCAGTGCTGGCAAAACCAGGTAGAATCAGACACCCTCTGAACTGTTTCCTTGGTTTAGTATGAGGACTGCGCTTTGTGAGAGAAAATAGAATAATCCAATGTCATTTTTGGTTTTATCATATTAGGTTTTTGGCAGAGAATTTATTCACTTTCCAATATATAGTTATTTATGTGCTACTAACTAGCTTTTCTGCATTCCCTAGGGAAAGCTCCATTAAAACTCTTAATGTGACACCACATATTTTTAGTAGACTAGAAAATAGTTACAATTTTAATTTAAATTGAAATGACTGTGTAATGGCTGGACAAATCATTCTCCAATCCCTAGAGCTCTTAATTGTAATTCTCCATTGTTTCTATGCATAAATTTTCTTTTCAAGTGCTCATTCTGAAATACTTACTAATTTTTTTAATGTTCTGTACTCATTTAATAGTTTTTTATGGTTAACAACTTCATGATTAAACTTTAATGTTAAATATAAATGGTGGAAACAATAAGCCTATTCAAGTGTTGGGAAATATAAAGTGTGTTTGTATTTTGAGACAGTGATAATTCAAGGAACTGCTTTTTTGTGGAAGGAAAGGGAAGGGGAAAAAAAAAAACTTACTGAGAGTAATGGGCAGATTTCATTGTGTTTCCGTAGCGGAGGAGCAATAATCGTGCTTTAACGAGCAGCTCTTCTTTAAACCCTTCCTACTGCCTTGAGTCATCGTGACACAACGTAAAACTTTACCCAACAACCCCCTAAAAAGCCATCGAGTAGTTTGTCTCTTGCATCACCCACGTTCTGATTCGGTCTGGGCTGCCCCGGGGGATGGGATGGAAGGACCGAGGGGCAGCTCCCGAGGCCCCCAGGGGAAGCCGTCGGCCCCTGCTTCACGCAGGCTCACCTCGGTTTTCAAAGCCCCTCTGGGATGGATACACCTGCAAAGCCCTGTCCTCGGCGGCAGCTCGTGGGGTTTGAGGCGTTTCCATTGATCACAGCCTGGAGAGGCTGCGGTCTGCCTTTCTCCACCTTCAGCACTATTTTTTCACCTGTAGCAAGTTTTTGTTCCAAATGCATCCCACCCCACAGCCTGGAGACCCTTCTCACCTGTATGACCTTCTTCCTCCTCTCCTCTCCCTGCTGCACCAGTTCTCCCTTTTTTCCAGAAGTCTTTCGCCTTCTCAGTCCGTGGCAGCTCTGAGCATCTTTGCCTCCCACCCGGAGCCTCCCCATGGGGTACGCTCTTGGCCTCCCTTCCCCGGGTGCTCCTTAGGTCCCACATCCCCTCCTCTGCTGCTTCTCACGGATTTCAGTTCCCCAGGCTCCCCTTCCCCCTTGCTCAGACCCTCGGTCCAGGCTCGACTCTTCTGAAGTGATTGCCACCTTTCCTGAAGACAGTACAAACAAAGCGAGATAACGACCATCCTTTCTAGGGCGAAACTCTCAGTTTTATCTGCTGGTAGGAAGAGAAATTGCTGTCTTGGACAGACTGTTGGCTTCAATAGCAAGATGAGGTTGAACCTTCAGATTGTCAGAAGACATCACCATCCCAAGGAAGAACTGCGAGTCATAAGAAGCTGTAAAAAGAAAACCAAATACCCCAAGATTCCTTACAGGAGACAATTCCTGTGTTATGCTGCTGATGCCAGGCAGTATTACAGCTTTGTTTTGTGATACATGCCACCATGCTCACAAAACCACGTGTGAACAGCACCGTCTACCGCAGAGCAGGATGCAGCTTGCTCGTACGGATGGGAGATGAATGCCAGTGGAGCTGGCGAGCTGAGGAACAGCAGCAGGTTTGGGACATCTCGGACTGGGACCTCTCTCGACCTGTAGCAGCCCTTTCCCTGGCATGTAGGAGCTGGGTGTCCCCACAAAGGTCTGCCCAGAGGGAGGATGCCCCACATTCAGGCTCGGAGAAGGTGCCTGTCAGCCCGGGACAGGAAGCTCACGGGACTCGGGAAACACCAGGAAAGTTCTGAGGAGTTTCATGAGCTTGAGGAGGAGTGTAGGAGGAAGCACAGAAACTGGCATGATTAGTTAAAGATGCCTCTGCAGCAGAAGAAGCAGCAATGTATCTGTTCTCAGGGTGAGATGATCGAGATTTGCCTTGCAAAATGGTGCCAGCAATTGTGAAAATAAAATTTTCATTTGCAATTTGAAATTCCCCAATGAAACTGATTTTCTTGAAAATCTATAGCTATCTAGGAAAGGAGGAAGCAGTGGAAAATACTCATCCTTGCTCCAGTAGTCATTCTCAGGGTTTCAGCTTCACAGGCCAGCTGGGAAGATGTAGCTGAGTTGCTGGATGTGTTGGCCGTGAGTGCTCGCAGGGGGAAATTTTGCTAAGATAAAGCAAAGCTCCCAAATGCAGAACAGCAAAGTGGCTTCCCGCTGTTGGTAGCGGCATCTTCATTTTGAAACGTGGAGATCCGCAACCAAATATTCCGAACTCTCTCAGTATCACTGTGCTGTGATACTTTACAGACTCTCAATGCAAATGTTCAGGGTAATACAGGTTTTCTTTTGATTAAAAGCCCAGCAGTTAGAAACTCATCTATTTTTAATTAATTGCATAGTAATATTTTCAGGTTTTTTTTAACTTGTGTGACTAAAAAAGAGGTTTAACGTTAGGATCTGGGCTGCTTAGATAAAATCCTTCTCAGTACACACCTACGTAATAAAACTATAAAGCCAAAAACAAAACGCCTCTACGCAGACGTACTCGGTTTTAGAGAAAAAGTCCCATGACAGAGGATTGCCAGGTGCGTATGGAAAGGAAAGGGATGCTGCACGAGGAGGGGGCCTGACAGGGCATCGGGGGGGTTCCGACCCGCTATGGCGCAGGGGTCAGATGGACAGCCTCAGACGCGGACCCCCGAAAGGGCAGCAGCACGTGCAGTGGGCACAGGGTCCGGCGTGGGGATGCTGGACCCAGGGGGGAGAGCAGGGACGCCCCTCCCATCCCCTCATCGGAGCTGGTACCACAGAGAGTTTGGGGGGGTTTTAGGGGCTTCCCCCTCATTGAGGGGCTGACAGGCACTTTAGGAAAGGAGGGAGAAGAAGGAGGTGCCCTGCAGCTTTTCTGCTCGCAGATGCCAGTTCGGGAGGAAAACGCTTTGTGCTGCTGCTGGGGACAGCCGGGCTGCTGAGGGTCTCCGGGGGGGCTGGGGAGAAGGGGTGCTGCTGGTGGGCGAGCTGACCCTGGGGCAGAGCACTGGGAAGGGGCCGGTGGTCCCTCCGGCAGCGACGGCGCTTCGGGCCAACGCCGCAGGCGTGGGTCTGGCGTGGTGTCAGCACCTGCACATTCAAATTGCGAAGGGTCTCTGGACGTGTGAATTGGGAGACTGGGAAAAGGAACTGCAAATGCACTGCAGGTGCAGAGGGGGTAATTGTAAGTATCCCCAAGCCCGGAATCCTTGGCTCCGAACGCTGTGAGCCCACGGCCACCCAGCTGTGACGATGCGTGGGCTGCAACCGGCAGAGATGCCAAGAGCTGGTGTGAGGACGGGGCTCAGGCACGTGGTTATGAACCCCGAGCTCACACCCGTCCCTGCTGAGCCTGGGGACGGTGGCAGCGGTGGGGGACGCTGCCTGCACCCTGGTCGCTCAGGCTCTGGCAGGATGGGGGGTGACCAAGCGATGTGGCAAGCAGCGGTGAGTGGGTTTGCAGGGCACTGGGTTCCTCCGGTGCTGGCACTTGCTCCGTGGCAGGGATTTTCCCCCGTGCCTTCCTGCGGACCAAGCCCATCCTCCCCGGGTCCGGAGCAGCCCTGCACACCTGACCTGGGTGCTTGGTCTGCTGGTCTCCCTTCCCCGTGAAAAGCCAGCCAGGAGCCACCACAGATCATTCCAGGTGGAAGCAGAAGACGATTCTTCTTGACTTTGTTTTCAGAGTCAGGGGAGAGGTTTTATTCAACCTGAAGCAAAATGCGCATCTTGACTTCCAGACGGATCTCCCTGAGAAGGGAGCTGACACCACAGCAGGGGAAGAGAAGCCATTT
>NW_009602056.1:18107-25093 GCF_000690535.1 Cariama cristata
ATACCTACAACAGATCATTTTAAAAAAAAAAAAAAAGTTAAACCACCCTAACATTTAAAATAAACTCCCTCTGCAACAGAGCACCTTGCAGACCTGTGTCGGCTGCGGCGACGGCTGCGAGCTCGGCGGAGGGGACGGCAGGTCTCCCTCTTGGAGATGCTGCTGTGACGCCTCGGGGGCCAACACGTCACGGGCTGCCGGCGATGGTGCCTCGGCCACCCGGGTTGCTTTCAAGTCCCGTGTCCCTCTGCGTGTGGCTTTTCCCAGTGCACTGTGACTTTGCAATTTTGACCAGATTTTAAGCCGTATAGTCAACTTTTCCTCCTTTGTTCTCTTTTTCCTATGATTTTTCTGCAACCAGGTTATAAACTCGAGGATGGGTGGGGTGCCCCTGTCCCATTTTCATGTTCTTGAGTTGGACATCTTGCTAAAAATGAGGTGGCTGATGCTCATGAGCTGTAAACCGTTGCTTAGTGGGAGAATATTCAGATAAAATCTTAATAAAGTGATTGCCACCTTACTATACTCTTCCTTGGACATCCCATACCGGTCACAGCCAGATGGGCTGAATGGACCTGTATGGCTGCGCTTACTTTTTTCCCTTGCTGAGAGAAGTTACTGTGACTAGTTTTCATGTATATGTTTTCACTTAGCAATGCTCTTGGAGAGAAAACGAATTTATTCTTAAAAAGACAAACTCAAGAGCTTTTACAACCCCCGCCCCCAAAATGTAACAAGAGTGGCCAGTGAATTTTTGGCATATCAAATGGAATTGGTTAAACTTGATATCAAGGGTTGTGTAAGGTAAATTAATTAAATTGATTAAGCAGGGCTCAGGTGGTCATGGGCAGGTCACGATGATCTCTGGGTTGCTGCTGGCATGCCAAGGTTTATTAAAATGATAAAGTTACAAAAGGAGAAGATCCTGCTTACTGTGCACAGAATAGAAAGAAAGAAAGAAAAAAAGGTTAATCAACAAATCATAATTATATAAATGAACACAAGCTCATCCTGAAAAGCAATTACTTTTCTGGGCAATTTCATTCAACAATGGTAGGCTGTGCTCTTGAATCATGTCTCTAGCAGAGATACAATTAGCACCAAGATGGCCTCATTATGTCCTATCAAATGTAAACAAAATAAAAAAAAATCCCTTGCAAATACATCCTGTTTGGTGATTTTCATGTATGAATACATTTTATGTTAATTTAATCATAGAATGGATCTTTAAGGATATGCCTTGTAAATAATTAGTAGAACTCCATTTAACAGCAGTGTGCCAAACCTTTCCCCCAAAGGATGCTGAGCAGTATGTTGTATTTTCTGCAACGAGCGATCTGAATATTGCTTTGGATGCAGCTTCTCTAATCTCAGCCTTGAGCCCTCTGCTGAAAGAAGCCAACCGGGATGTTGTCATATTTGAAGTTACGATGGATTTACATTTTTCCAAACGGTTTTGCACTTTCAACAAGAGAAAATCAGCATCTCCGCATGCTTTGTCCCTTCCCGGCCAGTGGGACCACGCTGCCTCGGAGGTGCGAGAGGTGCCCATCCTCCACCGTGGCCTTCTCCCCGCTGAGTGGGACCTGGGGAAGCCCAAGGCTGGAGCAGCTCCTGGTCTCCCGGGGACCACCACGGTGTACAGGGGGACGAGGGACGACCGTCGGCACCTCCTGCTTCTCCGAGAGGCCTCCATCGCTCTGCTGGCTGTGGTTCTCCTGGAAGCACCTCTGCCACCACTGGCTCTTTTCTAACATCTCCTGGCAGCCCACGGCTTGTGATTTCTCCCGAGACTGAGGGTGCAGCACCGGGCAGCAGCATCCCACGACCTCACTGGGGCGGGAGGTGATGGCCCGTGGGGCTGAGATCAGGTCCTGGGACACAGGCAGGTTTTGGGGTGGGCTTCAGGGGGGCTGCAAGTGCCCTCAGGGCCCTGACACTGAGCTCTCCTGTGAGCAGGACCACACGTGTCTGAGATTCAGAGCTTTTCTCCTCTCCCTATTACATCTTGCTTTCCTCCCCTCCTTTCGCCTGTCACCTCGGCGTTCCCCCTCAGGGGCATCTCTCTCCCGGTCCTGCAGGAAGCCCTCTCCAGCGCTGACGGTTGTGCAAACCTTCTCACTCTCGCCATCCGTCTCGCCCTTTGCACGGATCTGGGCAGCTTCTCTGACTCCGTTTCCCTCCTGCGAATCGGCTGGGACTGGACTGCAAAAGCCCACAGCGGTCGGATGGCCAGAAGTTGCAGTTTTTCTCCATGCGAACGGTTTGCAATGGTCTCTTGCTTCTAGAAGCTGTACCTGTGCCAGAATCCAAAAGACATTGCAACTCCGACGTCCTTTGCAAACTCTTCTGGACCATAGTTCTTATTTGTTTTTTAAAAAATATTTCTCTGTGCCTTTGGTGTTCACTAGGGGCTGACATGGGCTTCTCTTGCACCACTCCTGAAAGACCAGCCTTCTTAGCATTTCCCAGCACCAGAAGCTGTCCCAGGTTTTAGCTCTGAAGCACGCAAAGCAGAGAGGATTTGAGCCCAGATCTGTGGATGGAGACCCCGGCCACGGTCCGTTAGGGACAGACCTGTCAGTTGTTGGGAAACACAAAGATCTGGGACCCTTCCGAGAGTAAAGGGTAGAAAAAAGCTGAAGTTGCCTGTTTCACACCCTGCTGGTCGTGCAGACGAGGAGGTCTGGTTTCTGCTGTACCTGCTGGGTGGTCAGAGGGGCTCTTCTCAACACCCCCAGCCTTGGCTCCCCACGCAGACGACGGCACCAGCACCTCCCGTCCCTGCCCAGCTCCTTCCCGTGGAACCGGGCTGGCTCATCTACCGTTCAGCAGTGATGGAGGACGGAGCACATATACATGGAGCATATATCACAGTGGGCCCGGTGAGGGGCCGTGACAAGGCACTAACTGTATGCCATCCATACAGGTACGTGGTCAGCGTGTGTTCTGCTGAGTGTGCGAACTGGGACGTCTCGTCCCATCCTTTCAGTGCTGCACCTCGGGTAAGACCACCTCTGTGTAGCTAGCTGCTACAAACACAATTTCCAGTTATTAAATCCTTCTCTAGAGATTTTTTTTTTTTCTTACTCTGTCTAGATGTCAACAAGCTGGACAGATGGACAGAGAGGAACTTCATGAAGTTCAACAAAGGGAAATGCCAAGTGCTGCTCCTGGGGAGGAACAACCCCAGGCATCGGTATTTGCTGGGGACCACCCAGCTGGAAAGCAGATGGCAGAAATAATCCTGGGGGTCCTGGTGGGCACAAGTTGACCATGAGCCAACAAAGAAGGCCAGCTGCATCCTGGGCAGAATGTCTCCAGAAGGTCGAGGGAGATGAGTCTTCCTCTCTACTCAGCACTGGTGACACACATCTGGAGTGCTGGGCCTCCCAGAACCACAGAGGTGATGAAGGGACTGGAGCATCTCTCCTACGAGGAGAGGCTGAGAGAGCTGGGACTGTTCAACCTGGAGAAGAGAAGGCTCAGGGGGATCTCATCCATGTGTACAAATACTTCATGTGTAGAATGAAGATGAGGGAGCCAGGCTGTCTTCAGTCGTGCCCGGTGACAGGGCCGGAGGCAGTGGGCACACAAGGAAACACACTCCTGAACATCAGCAAACACTTTCTCACTGCGAGGGTGCCCAAGCATCAAACCTGGGAGGTTGTGGAGTCTCCATCCTTGGAGATGTCCAAAACCCAACTGGCCATGGTCCTGGTCACCAATTCTAGGTGACACTGCCTGAGCAGGGGTTTGGACTGGATGATCTCCAGGGGCCCCTTCCAACCTCCACCGTTCTGAGATCCTGCCCTGGATTTTCACAGAAAAAGGAATTTAGGAAAAGTTTTATCTTCTTCTACAAGAAAGGCAATAGCACAACTAGGATTGCTAAGGCAGTGGAAAAACCTTGATTCAGGCAGGAACGGGGCAGCTTGTGGGTTACTGAGGCTGCTGGCAGAAAGCATATGTGTACAATACTTGGTAGTTCTATGAAAACAACGGGTTCCTCTCCCCCCCCCCCCCAAAAAAAATTACCAACTATCATGAAAAACCTGAAAATCTGGGGCAGAAACCAGGAGTCGCTCCATGGCTGGTGTACCTGATCACACACACATTTGTGCTGGAAAAAATGGGACTGTTGACACGTGTTGTATTTTGTTATTCTGGCCCTTATTTGGAAGCTGCTCAAACATTTTCAGTGAGGTCTAGATGCGAACTTGTTTCTATCCCCTGGCTAAGCTGGTCGAAGCAAGAGTGCCCATTTCTGTCATGATGCAGTGAGTGCATTCATTTTTCTGTCCTCATTCTGCTGCAGCACGAAGGCGCGTTTGCTATTTCAGCAAGATTAGCAGAACTGAAGAGCCGATGCTTATTAAACAGTGGGTTTTTTTCCCTAAAAGTGTTTTGTACATTCCTGGAGAATAAATTATTGGTATGGTCTGACATGGATAATCATGTGTCAGGAGCAGTGCACTTCAGTCAATGTCACTACCACATGCAGCCGCTAAAATCGTCCAAAAAAAGCCCAAAAAGACCTCACAAAAGAGACTTCGGTTCAGGATGGCACCCTACAGTGGTAGAGGAGATATAAGGTCTACATTCACGTCTGACTGTAGCTATATATAAAGAAGTTTGTACTTGTTACCTGGTCAGCAATTCTGGGAAAAATAAACCATAATAGATTTAAGATCAGTTAAGCTTGATTTGGAAGACTGCGTAGATCTTGTAAGCTCGTGGTATGTGCAGAAAGGATGGGCTGGTTGATCAGAGTCAAAGGGTTAAGCCTTGTGTCTGATTTCCTGACAACACCAACGTGAATTTTCTTAGACGTGGCCAGAGATTAAACGAATTTGGTTCTAATGGAATTGAAAGAGAAAAAAAAAAAAACAAACAAACCAAAAAAAACCCCACACCCACACCAAACAAGCCTGAACTGCACAATGTTATGGAGAGACATGTCCTTGGCTTTTAAAACTGTTCTAGAAGAGGGATATAATTATCTGGTAAAAGCTATTGGTTATCATTTTCTATTAGTTCTATAGGACACTTCCATTATGGAAGGTCACTTTTCTCCAACTACTCTATTGCATTTTGTACAACAAAGTCCTCATAGGATGTGACATTTGGTGTTCTGCAAAATAAATTACAATTCTTGTCCTGCAAAAGCAGCTAAAAATAGGCAAGAGAGAGCAGACAGTTACCTTGCAGCATATGCCATCTTTAAATGCAGGCAAAGACCCCGACTTTATGGGGGTGGGAGCCTGAACACTCATGTGTACAGCCAGCGCTTTCTGACTTGCTGATGCGTGTTTTTATCTCGTGAGGGGGCCATGGCTCCGTGGTTAATAAATACTGGTTTCCACGCGTTGTAGCACCTTTGTCTGCCTGCCTCTTGCACACAAACGAGAGACGGAGCGATCAGTCCTGTTTTATAGCAGCGGTAACGCAAGGCAAAATGTTTTCGTTTTATTTTGATGAAATTTGGCATTTGGTTGGCCGATCGCTTACATTAGGAAGTAGCTTCTTAAAACGGCCGTGATTACTAAATAGTGGTATGCACGTGCTGCGAATGCCTTGCAGGCAAACGCTGCGGTGTGAGCCCGCTCCACTTCACGCCCAACGTCTGCGTGACGTTGCGCGGGTCCGGTGGTAAGCCCGACACTACCGTCCCGCTTTGCAGAGATGATGACATGCCAGGAGCTTCTGACTTGCTGATTCTTACCTCCAGAAGAAGCACTTCAAATATTTTTCCCTAATAAGTGGATAATTGAAGGACTGCCCCTGACACCTACTCCTATCTCCTTGCCTAGAAAGAGCCTGATAAGTAAAAAAAAGCAACGGCAGCTTGCCCGCAAGTCTAAATGGAATATTTCCTAGGCAGGGCTCGCCGATCTCATTATCTTTGAAGAGGTGGTTGCTCTTGCCTTCGGTCCTCTTTGTATTCTCCCTCCCAGTTTTTAGGTCTGGATGTGCTTTGTGGCGGTGCTGCTGGGCTGATGCCATTTGTTAGCCCTTGCGCAACATCACCATGCTGCACACAAGAGATACTCATTTCTGACTTATTACAGATGAATAAAAACTTGCATTAATAGTTAAAAGTAGAGTATTAAAGCTGTGCTTTACGCAGAGGTGATTGATGGCTTCCATTACACTCCATTAGATATTTTATTCTTGTTAAATGAAGAGCAGCCAACTTTGTCAAGTATTTTTAGTTCCCTCTGGTCTTATTGGCTCCATCTATTCTCAGGGATGTCCTGTAAATGGCCACATATGGCTTTGTGTCTGTAGGAGTGATGACCGTACAGCTGGCTTTCATTGCCCACCAATTTACCGGAGCCCCCTTTATTGTGAGCCTGACAGCACCAGGGAGCTTTGTAGAACTAACAAAATATATCTATTTTCTAATTGTCTATTTATCACCTTCCAGGGATTGGTGGGCCTCTCATCTGAAAGCAAAGGGGGGACGGCCTTGAACAATGATCCTTGTCAGGGCAGTTGCTCACTTTAAATTAGGGTCTCATTGCTAAATAACTAATTTAGTCCTGCTATCAGACTGAAAAAGTGGGTATTCAGTGCAAAGTGCCAACTGGGGAATTGATTATGTCTCCTCTTAGTGTACATGATAAAAGTGCCAGACCTGCAGGCGGTAGGTAGCTCCCCGGAGGCCAGCAGCTTCCCAGCACGGAGGGGCTGCCACCGGGCAGGGGCTCCGCAGGGCAGCCAGACCCCAGGACCCTCAGCACGTGCCTGGGGTGCTCGGGACCCCTGCGCGGTGCGGGGGCCAAGTCCTGCTCCTCGGGCAGGGGATGGTGGAAGGAGAGGGGGTCACTGCCGCTGCCTCCAGTCTGGAGATGGACCAGGAGGGAGGCAGGCAGTGGAGGTGGCTCGGGAACAGGGACTGAGAGAGGCTCCAGCAGGGGGGATGGAGGCCATGGGTGGTGATCCTGGGTTTTGTGCCCCAGAAGCAATTTGACTGCATTCCT
>NW_009602056.1:25118-25629 GCF_000690535.1 Cariama cristata
CAGCATCCGGGGAGAAAAACCTCAGCAACTCTTGTTAACAGAAAAATCTCTCCCATGTGCCCAGGCTGCCCTTCCCCATCAGGTTCAGTCCCATCACGGAGCTGCGGCTGGACCAGGATTTGTCACCATGGATGAACAGAGCACACAGCCAGGTCTAAACACCAAGGAGCCTTTTTCCTAGCTGTAGCACAGGTCTGGACTTGCTCCAGACCCGTCTAGAGAGTGCTGGGGTGCCCCTGTAAGAGATGCTCTGTGGGTGACTTATCTTCCTGCGTGGGGGTGGGGGCCTGCCGGTGGGAACGGCAGCGTGCACTGCCGGCACCAGGGATTGTTAGCCTGAAGGGAGTGCATTGGAAAACTTTTGTTGTAAGAAACAAGAACAGCATAGCCTATTCATTGTCAAAATAATGTTAGTAAGTGGAGAATGCGTAATGTCTGTGTGTTGGAAAACACGTACACACAAATATTCACATACAAATATTCACATAAATATATATATTTGATATAATAT
>NW_009602057.1:0-44135 GCF_000690535.1 Cariama cristata
CCCACTTTATCTATTTTTTTTAATTTTTTATTTTTTTTTTAATTTAAAGGCAGCCTTGGGCATGTTGCCATGGGGCGAAGCCGCTCAGAGCTTCCAGCTCACCCATCCTCATGCGCTGCCTCACCTCTCAGCTGTCCAGCCTGCTCCTGGGGGTTCCTCCTGCTCTCCTTCCCTCCTCCCCAGCCACCAGCTCCTGCTCCCAGCCCTACCCACAGGAGCTCTCAGGCATTTTGCAATCAGGGAACTGAGGAGTTTTGGGGGAGTTTTTCTGGGTTTTTGCTGCAGTATAGCTGGCCTTGCAGGGACAGATCCCTGCTGGGGCTTGGGGGGAGAGAGCGGCCGGGTGGGAACAGCACTCACCTCCACCAGCACTCTCAGCTCTGCCAACACAACTCTTTGAGGGCTGTGCTCTGAAGAGGGACGCTGAAATACCTGCATTAAGAGTAAGTGCACACACACGTACAACATACTCCCACCATTCAAGAAGAAAAAGGAGGAGGAAGAAAAGCTACTGTCCAGAAGAAAAAATCCACAACAGCAAATCATACACCTCTGCTGTTCATCAGTATGAAAAGAGTGAGAACTTGTAATAGTTTGGGGGTATTTTTTTGGGGGGTGGGGTTTTTTTGGTACTTAACCACACTTATTTCTGAAATACAAATCATCAGTCCCACCAACTCCACCTGTAGGTGAAAGGCCTTACCCAGAACTTACCCAGATTTTTCCCTTGTCCCTCTCAAAGCAGAGTAAAGAAGCCTGGGTGGTAAATGATGACACGCTTGAGATGACATTAGGATTTTCATTTTCTCTTAAAGAGGCTGTATCTAAACATCACCGCGTTGGTCTCCTGGGAAATTTGATATAGTTCTTCACAGCCCAATCTGCAATAATTAGGCAATGCTCCAATGCGTTTGCTTGAAATTAGAGCACCAAATGTATCACAGTAAACCAGAAAGCACTTGCAACTTTTTTTCCCACAATGTAATTTTGTTATGGAATTGAAAAGTACCTAAGTGCTCAAGTAAAACCATATAGTACTTTGACAGTGCAGTAAAAGCAAGATTTGTTATGCATTTATTCAGTACTTTTACAGAAGCGTGGTACATATCACAGACCAAACGCTCCTTGCGTTGTTTGTACAAGTCGTTTATTGACTTCAGAAGAGGGGAACTCCCAGGAGGAAACCAAACAGGGTGCAACCCAGCTCCTTACAGAAATAACAGTAAATAAGCTGAGCAGGAAAACAAAAGGAAAAGATACCATGTTTCACAAAGAAAGCTATTTCTGAAGTAGCAGAACGTAAGTAAATTCAGGTAGCAGCTATGAAGTGCGAAGCCTCCCCCCCGCGCACCCCGCTCGCGCTCCCACGCCTGCGGCAGCACAGAGCCAGATTCTCCCAGGAGCCACAGAAATACAAGGACCGTGACTGAATCCTTTTCCTCTCCACCCTTTATACCACGTTTTAATACATGAGGTTGACCTGCACTTGCCTAAAGCCCTGGTGTGTAAAACTCCTTGCACAAACACTGGAAGTATTTAAAGAAGGGACCCCTCCCGACTTGAACTCACAAGCCTAAGAGTTCGCACGCTTACCTGGACACGTGGGTCTACACGCACACTCCACGGACACACTACTGCTGAAACCATCATTACCATTGCATACCCACCCAAGCTGCCGTCCTACCTGACTTACCCCCAAAGTTAACTCTTCTCTGCAGATGGACAAATAACTGTAAACATAAGAAAATGGTTAAAATGATCATTGCATTAGACTTCTCATACCATTATTTGTAACTTAGTCTCAGAAATATGGGAAAACTTCTTGGATCAGATTAAAATTTAATTACTGTGAATTTGATGGCATTTATTAGAACATTCATGCGTCTCGTATACTTGAATAGATTCCCTGAAAACATATATATTTAATTATATACCTGTGAAACATGAAGAACAGGCTGAATTCAGAGTGCTTTATTATATCCTATTTGTTCTGTTTAATTTTTGTGCCAGAAAAAGAATGGTATCAATAGTTCAGGAACATTAAGCTATCCACTATCTAATCAAAAGTGTTAAAAAAATATAGACATCAAGACTTCTGTAAAAGAGGGTAGAGAGCCCACCTCCAGGTCACGCACACAAATGCTGGTAAATTTACAGGCAAGAGAGAAGCAACCTGTCCCTGACACAGAGCTGAAAGTGTGAATAAAAAAAAAAAAAGGTACAATAAAACATCACAAACTCCTGCACACAGAGAGCCTCCTGGCTGTGGCAACCTTCAATGCACGCACCTCCAGTTTTGCAGGTGCTACAACGAAGCTGCATCACTCTTTGGACACGAGGACAAAGGGAAGGGACGGTAAATTCCCTTGCACATTAACCCTCACTCTTCGGTGGGGCTGTGCAAGCTTAGGGGCCAGTAAAGCATCCGTTTCTCTCTGTACAGGTCGCTAACGCACAAGAGACATGCTGTCAAGACACAGGCACTGCCCTGTACATGCCACCCCTCTGCAGTTGTGACTTTGCTCTGAAATGGAAAGCTTCTGAGCAGCTTCAAAAATAGTTACCATTTTTAACATTAAAAAAAAAGAAAACCACAACGTCAACAACTGAATGGCCACGAGAACATCTCCTCAAAAGGATGCCAATGGCCAAAGGAGGCAGCATTTGCTCCACCACCAACGATAAAGTGCCAATATCCCAGTCAAAAGTTACATGAATTTGAACTACTGGAGGGAGATGAACGCCATCAGCTTTTCAAACTAAAAGAACAGGAACTTTCAGCAGCTGAGAAAAATTATATGGAGTGAAAGGCTGACTGTGCTCTTAAAAAAATGTGTTATTTAGAACAAAATCAAGAGCTATAGTCTTAGAGGAGATGTCTCCCAACTCCAGTGGCCTCTTCAGTGCATTTCTAAGCTACTATCTCTACCGAAGAGGGAGTGAAAAGTACGGCACACTGTGTAATAACTTCAATTTTTCAAACATGTCTTACCCCCAACTCGCTATTAGAAGCAACACCTGAAAGTCAGTTTCTTCCCAACTTACCTGCCACAGCTTTGCAGATACTGTGATCGGTCGCTGGATGGCCAGTGGTGATTTAACATCTACAACCAACGCTTGTTACAATTAAAGGAAGGCTATGACAATGTTTTGGCCAAAAGTCAAAGTTGTTTCTTTCCACTTCATAACATTACACAATTTGAAAGACAGTTTGGAGTTTACAAACAATTAAAATCTTCAAGTAAGTGTCATATATGGTGTCAGGTGAGTACATTACTTTAGGAGTTAATCTGTTTTCTCGGAGAGACAACTGGTCCCCTCACATGGACCAAGTCAGTGCTGGGCTGAGTGCCAATTCAGTAGTAGTGTGCTTGGTGCAGTAGCCTGTAGATAGATTCATCTGTATGCAAGAAACAACCATCAAATTAACGTGATTTTTCTATTAATCTAATAGCAGGATTGGGCCCTCCCAATTGTGAAATTTTTTTTTTAAGTTGCCCATGAGAGGAATTAAAAAAAAAAAAACAACAACCACAAACCAAAGCTAAACATTCAGTACAGAGGATTAGAAATACACCTTCTCAGATTTTCACATTAATAATAAAAAGTGTGTCCCTGATTACATTCTTTTATAGTTGTGCTCCAAATTCTGTGTTTTATGTCACACCTTCTTCTGAAAACCATCATCATCAATTGTGTTTGAGGGAGTAGGTTGCCCTCAAGGAGGGGGTGTTTTATTAAACGTTCACTAGACAAAACCAAAATACTTTTAAGATATCTTCAGGAATTTTCCCTGCTTAAAAAACAAACAAAACAAAATCTATGATCCATTGATCTTAGCCCAAGACCCCCAAGACAATAATGAAATTTCAAGATTCATAAAAGTTACATACCTCAAAAGACAAAACAAAACAGTATTAAAAAACCCAAAGTGCATCTTTAGGAAACAGGATCCCCTCAAGTAGACTAATCTTTTACTGTACCAAGAAAAATAAATCCAAGAGGAGAAAAGATTTAGAGAGAAAAATACATTAGCAAATACAGATAAATTTGTTTTTAATAAAGGAGTTAATTTTCTTTCAATCCTATATAAAACAATAGCAATTAAAAACTTCATTTTTGAAAGTAAAATATTTACATATGAACAAGTAACTGTGCAAAATTTACATGAAAAAAAATGGAAAGACAGGATTTCCTAAAAGACAAAATAAAAGGGGTGTAACAGTTGTCAGGTGTTGATAAAAATACTGATCAGCATTCAGTTTACACGCAAGAGAGTTAAATTCTACCATGAGAGTTCACACAAAGAAAGCCAAAGTATTTACAGTCATAAAAGTACTATCAATAGACAATTTAATACAATAACCTCTGAAAATATAAAGAACCAATTAGTATATTTGTAATAAAAAAATAGGTACAAAGAAGGGACTTTGCTCTGGACATCTTTAAAGTAGGCCCACAGCTTGCATACAGTCTTTTAGCAAAATAATTATAGTTTACATAGCCATTTTTATGTTATGTGCCAAAAATTATGTACAATTACTGACAAAATACACCAACCATTTTTCAACACTTGATTCACACTGAGAAACAGTCTTTTGATGATTCCTCTCAACTTTGATTTTATTTAATCTAAGCTTTCACTTTAGCTAAAAAACACAGTGCAAGTAAAATATATTTATGCTGAAAAGGTTTCTCTTTTTTTCCTTTTTTTCCTTTTTTAACTTTACAGCTTTACAAACTATAGCAAATAAAATGCATTTTTACAGATGCTGCTAAAACATTCAGAAGTAACCCTCCTTTATGGGATTTCAGGGCCTCTAATAAGCAATAATGTGATTAAAATTGAGGTTATGTTTAAAATTAACTGTATATCCCTCTAGATTTTGAACATTTTGGGGAAAGATAAATATTCTTAAAAAATCAGTTTGCTTTGCTAACTGACTGTTTAAAAAAAAGCTAAATGAAATGAGGTCATCTGCTGTAGACATATGCCTATATAATTGATTTAGTTGAATAAAACTGAACTAAAATGCACAATTAATGTTGAAACTGCTACAGGGCTGACAAAGGGTAGCTAGTTATTTGCTAAACGATTCCGTCAGTCTTTATATATGGCTTGTTTGGCAAGAAGGCCACTCAATCAAGAGATGAGTTAAAATTTAATTGTCCTTTTATAGTATCCACAGGCCTTGTAAGTATCCTCACTGTTACAGAAATGTATTTCTCTTATACTGAAGAGTTTATTTATAAACAGGAATATAAAACTGTTCCATGTAAAGAGGTGGTTGTTTTTTAAACAATATCCCATTTGCTTGTTACAAAAAGGCGTAATTTGCAAATATATAAAAAATGTCCTCAGGCGTCTCTCCGTCAAAAATACCTTGATCTTTTCCATTTTACTTAAGGAATGCTTTATATAGCAATAGTGAATGGCTTGTCTCTCGCTCATTTTCTAAACAAAATATGAGGTCCCTGAGGTTCACCCGCGTTATCCTTTGTCGTGTAAACTGTCTGGTTGTTCCAACTCCAGAGCTGCCTGGGACTGCTGCACTTGAACCAGATCCCTGGAAATGAGAACAACAGATCATTAGAACATGTCAGTGCCCCCAGGTATTCCAAAACTTTTCAGAGAAAACATGTGAGGCAAGAACTAAGTGACTATGTACAGGAAGCTATCAAACAGCGTGCTGCATGCTACCAGATCAGAGGTTTGTTTTTAATTCTTACTTATAAACAGTAGTTGAACAATCAGAAGTTTTCAGTGACATTTAATATAGACCAAAAAAAAACCCCAAAGCACTGCTCTTATCTTTAGGAAGGTACTAATGACAGGCAATCCCAACAACCAAAACAAACAGAAGAAACAGTATTCTTCACAACATTGGCATACATTTCCCAAGGGTAGCCCTGGAGCTCTTGACAAACTGGGGAGCAGTCTTATCCCCCTGGACCATGAGGTCTCGAATAATGTCCTAGATGCCCCCAATCTTCATGGTAGGGTGCCATGAGCTCTCCTTTTGGTGACAACAGCTGTAACCAAGCTCAGGATTATATTAAGAAGTAACTGTCCTAGACACAATCAGACATTCTCTAATGGTCTCTGAATTCTTCTCCATCATTCAGCAACACTTATCCCTCTGGTACACACTGGTAGTTCTCCACACAAACGGGCAAGATAAACAAGTAGTTTATTATTATATTTGTCATTCAAAAAAATTAAAAAAAAAAAAAAAAGGAGAAAAAAAATTGTTTGATATCTTTAGAGGTACCCACATCCTTCAGCTGTTTATATGTACACTGCCTGGCAAGTGAGTTATAAAGCAAGTCTGCTGGGGCTAACTCCAATGCATTTTCACTTGCAGAAAACACAGTTCTGACAGGATACATACGATTAATGCAACTCTTCTATGACTGTTATGCTTTCCTTTATATACGCAAGGAAATCCTAGAGTGCTTTAAACTCATCAGCCATCAGAATGGTCAGGAACACTATCCAGTAACAAGGTGCCTCTTCCAGTAAAGGCTTGGATTTGATCACATCCCCTGCACATGCACCAGAAACACTTTCTCGGTAGTAAGAGGCGTGCAGCCTGGCTTGAGGCTGGCAGATGGGCACGGTCCAGCAAGGACAGCTGAAGAGCGGCATGGCTCAGAAGAGCAGCGACCAAAAACCCCCTGAAGCGGCTCCCTCCTCCTCCTCGCCTGTGGCAGCAGTTAGGCTCACTCACCAGTAGATGGCATGCAGAGACCAAAAAGCCAACTCTCACCGCAAATTTTAAAGCTGGCAATCTTTTTGGCAGTTGTCTGCTGCTGATACCTTGCTCTTTGTGTATGTATATAAATAACGAAGGCGTTCAGAGTGATTTGGAACAGATTCTATTTCTGTGGCTTATCTATGGATTCTTTTTTTTGCTCCAATTTCATTTACTAGGATAATGTTTTCTTTTCTTTTTTTAATCGGACTTCAATACTTTGTGACACGAGAAGGTCCATATACACTCCACTAGTGAATAAAGATTTATCTGTCTGAGAGTTTGGCAAATTTTAAAAGACCGTTCTAAATTAGAACACCCCAGACTTGAGAAAACCCAAAATTTAGAGTAGTGCAAAAGCCATGTGAATAAGCTGCTAAGGCTCACACTAATACAGTCCTCTCTACATGCGAAAATAGTATATTTATGATCAGTGTACATTATTAAGAAAACAATGTAAACTTGTGCTGGAAATTACCATCTCTGGGTTAGTAGTATACTGTGTTCAGTGCAGGTGTTCTTGCTTTACCACACTGCTAACAGTGAAGTTAGACTTTTGCTTCTCAAGCAAGTTACCTGTCGAACCAGCAAGCATCAAATTATTGAAATCCTGTAGGTAGAACAGTTTAAAGACTGGATTTTCAAAGGAATATTTTAAGGCACTTGTACAACTTATGTGCCTAATTTCCACTAACTTCAGTGAAAACTGGAAGATGCAGGAGAGCACTGGATGCTAACTAAATTTTGCCAAATACATACATATCACTACTAAAAAGGCAATAGAAAGAACAGTTAGAAGGTTTTTAATTTTTGTTTTTCAAAATATTCTTTAGCAGAAGCTCAAGTCTGATTTTATTATCTAGACTACAGTACTTTAAATGCAAATGTAAAATTTCAGGAGTCTTTAAAGACACAGAACTATGCTACTTCTACAGGCATGGAATAAGTTAAGAAGCCTTTTGGTAACTCGCAATAAAAATCACGCGGCCTCAAAACTCTAAAACTGACAGTGACCTGTTTTGTTGAATTTTGAAACTAAACAGTACAATTACTACTTACAAGTGATTTTACATATAATTAAGATTCAGCATTCCTAGACATCAAAAGCTTACATTTACAAAACTGTGTCTAAGTAATGACAAATCTTATTTTCCACACTTCTTGTAATATGCCTTAACTACAAACTGCATACAAATAGTGACAAGTGGATCTCAATTTAAAAACGTCAAGTGACACAGCAGCAAAAGCACAGCTGTGAGTCTATCAGATCAAAAGCAGCTGGTTCTTAATTAA
Source organism: Cariama cristata (assembly GCF_000690535.1). Taxonomy (NCBI): domain Eukaryota; kingdom Metazoa; phylum Chordata; class Aves; order Cariamiformes; family Cariamidae; genus Cariama; species Cariama cristata. The sequence continues at coordinate 8,049 of NW_009602057.1, forward strand.
ACAGACAAAAAGATTAGATTTCCAGGGAACCTGTAGTTAATTGGTTAACCAGTAAGTGATTAATCTAGGATAACTAAATTAGTTAGATTTAGATGAAATACAAACAAGTGTTCACAGTAGACGTAAAATACATTCCATAACCTAAGTGACATTAACAGACTATTAACGTTGCACAGTCAAGCATGCATAAGTAAGCAATGCCAACATTAACGCTGCACAAGATACTTCATGTATTCCTCAGAGACAACTTCATTTATATACGCATCTATCTTTTTAAAAGTGCCTCTTTCTGCAATTTATATAATTTTAAACCACATTTATAAACTTTTAATACAGTAATTTGTTAACTCATATAAAAAAAGTCTTATTATCAGTAACAGGCATTTTAGTAAATTTCAAAACTCAAAATTACTTTAAAAGACACTGAAGAGCCTTGATTTTTTTATAACTAAAAATAACATTTACTAGTATTCAGATTGTTCTCTAACATTTTATATCAAGGACGTGTAGACTATTGCTTCTAGCAATTCAGTATAAAACAAGGTGAATTCTTTTGAAAGAAGAGGCTTTTCTACAGTATAAATGCTTTAGCACTAAAAATTTGGAATGCTCAGGGAGTAATAAACAGAATTATTAAACTATTACTATCCTGTCACTTGCTTCACACACAAAACTCTGCAGGGAGAAATATCAAATTACAAAGAGAGCTTTTGGCCCTGTAAATGACAAGTTTCAAGAAGATTTTGTTCTTTTCAGACACTAGAGAAATCCCACATTGAATGTCTTCCATGCAGAAAGAAATTTTATACCATTTCATGTTTATTAACTTGTTTTGAAATACAGCAGATAGTCTACCAATTTACCTGAATTTAAGTTAACATTAACCTAAGCAGATACTGAGCATACTGATACTTAGTCTCCAGTGAAATTTTTAAAAGGCCAGATTGAACAGCAGAATATACAAAGGATATGCAAGAACATCGTAATCAGATGGAACTGGTCAAACTGATCTGCTGTAGAGATACTAAAACTACAGCCTATCAACAGATGAAGAAAGAAATTAGGGAAGTTCCTATAACTTGAAGCTCCTGCTGTCAAATTTAGCAGTGATTCAATTCTACCACTGCACCCACCTCAGCAGCATTACTCTGCACTTTTAGTTAGACTGACTACAACCACAACAATCTCTTCCCAAAACTAGAGAGCTCCAAAAAAGCAGAGACTTGAGAGAACAGAGATGGTTTTTCTAACAATCCTCCAGTTCCGTGAATCAGGGAATGATAACTCAAATTTTATTCCCTATGCCACTACACGGATGCGAAAAATTGATCCTGGCCTTGGAGCAAGAAAATCTAAACACAAAATACATTTCTGTCACTCAGAAAGCTTCCACAAACTAGGGAAAACACTCTGAACAGAAAAGTTTTCACAGAGGCTGACACAGCAAAATCAAACATTACAATTACACTGTACCTCTGTCCCTGATCCAGATCCCGGTGAATCTACTTTCCTTTTCTTTCTGGGACCGATCGCAGCTAATGCAGTCAAGTTGGCATCCCTCTGTCTCATCTGTGCTAGCTCTTGTTGCTGCATCTGCATTTGCCAGAAGAAATATCATTAATTATTTTTCTTTCAATTTCCAAAATAAAAGTTCATATTAAAGCTGAACATTTACCTCCTTGGCCTTCTGTTTCAACCTAAGCTGTTCTGGATCTTCTTGTCGAGATCGAGACTATGTTGATGAAGGACGGAACATGGAATGGTTGGAGAAAAAAAAGAAAAATTAATTTAGTTAGAAAAGCAGTTAAAGATCACAAGTTTTACATAGCATATGAAAGTTCTTCTTAAACTTCAGCAGCAAGTGGAGAGTACCTACCACTCCCAGAGAGGGCCAAAGGGGAAAAAAATTTTTAGAAATAAAAAGCAGTTTTCCATTTCTTAGTTTCAAGTATCTATTTTTGAAAAAGCATTCCCTTTTTCAGCTTTGTTAAAAATAGCAAAGGAATAGCTAAGTATTTATGCCTTACACAAAACCATTACAAGACACAAATTACACAGATCTGTGTACTGAAATATACACACTTTGCATATGAAAAAAGGAACCAAACTTGTACTTTTTGGAAAAATGCCTCCCCTTGCTGCGTAACTATGCACTTACTATCTTTCTGTTACGCATACAAGTCAGACTCTCATTTGAACCAACTGCAGCTAACTGACCAACAGACCATTTACATTAGCAATTTCCCATTTCACTTAGGCACCTACAGTTATTTGTATGTGTCAGACTTTTAGAATCATAGAATCGTTTAGGTTGGAAAAGACCTTTAACATCAAGTCCAACAGTTAACTTAGCACTGCCAAGTCCACCACTAAACCATGTCCCTAAGCACCACATCTACATGTCTTTTAAATACCTCCAGGGATGGTGACTCCACCACTTCCCTGGGCAGCCTGTTCTAATGCTTGACAACCCTTTCAGTCAAGAAATTTTTCCCAATATCCAATCTAAACCTCCCTGGTGCAACTTGAGGCCATTTCCTCAAGTCACCAAGGTCCTATCACTTGTTACTTGGGAGTACTGACCCCCACCTCGCTACAACCTCCTTTCAGGTCGTTGTAGAGAGCGATAAGGTCTCCCCTCAGCCTCCTTTTCTCTAAGCTAAACACCCCGAACTCCCTCAGTCACTCCCCATCAGACCTGTGCTCCAGATCCTTCACCTGCTTTGTTGCCCTTCTTTGGGCACGCTCCAGCACCTCAACATCTGTCTTGTAGTGAGGCGCCCAAAACTGAACACAGGATTCAAGGTGCAGCCTCACCAGAACAGAAGTAACAGAACATATAATTTCAGCAAACTTTATTGTCTAATACTATTAACACACATTTGCCAAATAATTTTTCTTTGCTACATATATAAATTCTCTTAGCTTTTTTTTTCCCAAGAAGTCAAACAAACACAAAACAGGGAGAACTTCAAGACAGTCTTTCATCCATACTCCCATATAAGGCAAGACTAACTACATTCGAACAAATCGTGACTGTTGTTAATGCCATACATTCTTTAGACCACCAACAAAATAAATTATTTTAATTCAATGCTCAAGTACCCTTCAAATATTAAGCTTTTCCTAATGATTAACCTATGTCTTCCCTGCTGCATTTCAGGCACAGTAAACACAGGGAATTATATGAATACGCAAAATACAGTCATGAAGACTTATGTCTCACCCCAGTCTTTTCTCTAGAGAGTAAATCCATTTACTTCAGAAATCTTACTTCATAGGTCACGTTTTCTAGACCTTTAAATTGCTTTCCTTCTGAAGTGTACTTGGTGTAGGGCCCAAAAACTGGATAGAGTATTCCAGCTCGGGTCTAACAGGAACCAACTGACATGAAGGTGTTAGTTCACAACTTACGTGTGCACTACAAAAATTGAATCTTGACGTTATTAACTCATACTGGATCACAAACCCAACAGAAACCTTAGGTTGGTTTTGTGAATTATTTCTAGAGCACTCAGTCTAGTCTGTCATATTCATCCTATATTCAGGTCACTGAGTAAAACCACAAAGTTTAATGTCTACAATTTGTGCTTACATCAATTGCTTCCTATGTACTGTACTTCTCCAGCTTGTAAAAATCTTTCTCAATTCTATTTCTAGTCTCTAAAATATCTGTAACCTCTCTATTCCATTTAAGAGTACCACCAAGCTATAAAATTCACCTTGTTCACAACGCAAAGTGCAAAAACTAAGTTTTAAGACCAATTTTAATTTGGGAACATGCAATAAGACTGGCAAAGAAGCTGTCCCACATGCTCTACCATGGAAAGCAGAGCAGAGTTCTAGCTAAAGAACATATTCATCAAGCTCTATCTTTGAAGATTAGTCTTCCCCTTCATTGCAAGTGCTTTAGAATGAAAAGAAACTCCGCAGTTTTGACGTCAAAAATGACACTTTGCAAACATGTGTGAAATCCAAGCACTTGCCTTTGCTGCACGCATTAAAATTTCCCTTTCTTGTTCATCTTTACGCTGCTTTTCTATTTGATCAAGTTGTTCAAAGAACTTGAGTTGTGCCCGAACGTCACTTGCTTGTTCGTATCTTTCATCATCCTGAAAACACAGCAAATATGTTTCTCATTACATTTCTTAAAAACAAAGCTGTTAGCTTGTACTGTACTGTAGAAGATATACATTTAAAGCTCAAGTGTTCACTTTGTCCTTTTCAAACAAATAGCAAGTGTATACTTACACGAGTCAAACCAGCTAGAATTCTTAAAAGCATTTTGTTCTATTCCATGAATCATCAGATTTTGACTTCTAAACTAATATCATCACAGCTTTAACCTCACAAACATATTTCACAGAGCTGTGTGGTTTTTTTTAAACGCTGTTTAGGCATTCGCATCTATTAAGAACACACATCTGTCAGATAGCAGTCCCTTGAGAATTCAAAGCAGTGCTTTTATCTGCCTATCTGATCGTACAATCACTCAGACTCTAAGCATTTGACATAATAAATAAAAGGGGAGGGCACAGTTTCTCTGCATTTGTTTTAAAAACATTTTGTATATGCAAGCTGAAGAGTTCTAGTCATGCATGTGTATTAACATCTTAACATAAGATGAATCAGTCAAAGAGAATAAACAACCTAACTTCACTGAATGAACAACACCTGAAGTCACGCATTACACCCAACATGATAGCCTGCTGAATTCATGCAATTAAACATAGTTACCTTATAAGAAATATTCTTCTGTTGAGCAGTCTCTGATAATTTTTCCACGAGGTTTTGTAGTCTTTGTTGTGTAGCATGTGATACGTAGCTAACTACATCAGGATGGATTTCTGTTATTCCATGTTTTTTACCTGTGATTAGGACAGAGGTCAGTTATAAAAAATGATTTTACAATACAGCTAAACATGTGGCTAATCTCATCTAAATGCTGTTTGCAAAATAAGGCTTTCAGGTATTTCTCAAACAAACATTAAACAGGAAGTGGCATACATACAAAAACTTCCATTAGCTTAACAAAATTTACAATCTATTAATAAATGCTGTACACTACAGTATAAAAAAAATAACTGAAGAATGCTTTTTGTTCCACCATCAATTCTAAACCAGTAACTAACTATGATAAAGTGTTTCTGGATTTATTTTTCAAAACCAAATGTCATTATTTTTGTTACACCTTATCAGTTTATACAGTTAGAATTTTAACCAGGTTCAGTAATTTTGATGTTAAATTGCCACCAATTTAGAAGGCAAGTCTATAGGTTTCCTATCCGTTAACACTATTCTACTTTTATAAGTTGAACGATGGCCCTCAAGCATCAGAATATGCAAAAGGTAACGAATCCAGCAACTTTAAACTATTCAAATCAATTTCAAAGAAAAATGCCTTCAATTAAACCCAAGACTAGTGAAATTTGTTTATTAAACTTCAAGAAGAATCAACATACCTATTTCTAATATCCTTCTTTGCAAAGGTGCCGGGAAAAGGAAGGTTTCATCTTTACAGGACCTTGTTAGTGTGCCCACTAGCTCAGAGTTTGTTGCCAATATCCGAGCACTTTCTTCTGACAGGTTGACTCCAGCCATTGATGCAACATCATTAATGTCATCATCATCCCTTAAGAAAGGAAAACTCATTATAATCACATTTAGTATTTGCACACACTGCTACAATACCACATCTGCATATAATGATTTTGACAGTAAACCTGAATATTTCATTTTTGCATTTTATTTGCTTTTATTATATGACAAAACTAACATAATTTGATTCCAAAGAGCACTAAAAGTATTTTCAGTTTTGTACTTCCTGTTTTCTCAAGATTCTTTCTTACATAATGTTTCAACACCTTGAGAAATGAGAGCCCAGACACATCACTACCACAAAACAATAATAAACTGCACTCATCACTGTAAGACAGGCTGTACATCCAAATAACCTGAGCAGAGTTGGGAGGAGTGAAGGAATGAATTCTATCTGCTTGTCCAGGCAGGAGTTGTTTGCGAGGTTTGATATTTATCCTTACTGCCAGCTAAATAATAAAACCAGTCTGGTACAAGTACGTCCCACAGCTTGTTAAAGTCTTTATAATAAAAGTAGCAAACCTGCTCACAGAAAATCCACCTCTAGTTCTTGTGAGTTTACCCAGCCTGATTCAGCACCACTGCAGTACACAGAAAGGTTCCCACTGAGTTCAGCAGTCTGCGCAGGCAGCGCAAGCACAAATAAGCACACGGTTCCTCACCTAAAAGAGCCTCCCCCAGGTTCTTTCAGTTTATTCTTCTGAGCAGCAGCTACTTGTGTCGAAACAGTGGCAATAGCTTTGTTTCCAGGTAATACTGCTGGTTTTACCACAGGTACTGCAAGCAGACAGACAAGATTTGTACTCCATCAAATTTGTATCAGAGTTCAGATTTACAAGCCAGTCATAGGTAGTAATGGCAATAGGTCTGGCGCAAAGACTTCACCTCAATAGTTTCTGTCAGCATCTCATCTGTCTAAAACAGGACCCTCCCACACAATTCCAGGACCCAAACAATTTCTCTGACTGTAAATGCTGCCCTGATATATGTGTATCCCCAGCCTCTATGGCACTATGCATGGAAGATTTTAGCAGTAGTGCAACAGCCATCATAGAGTTACAGGGCACCTGAGAACTGACATTCCTAAACCAGACTTCAGTTAATGCTATCAAATATAGCATATACCAAGTACCTTGACCTCTTACCTGTCTGAAGTTGATTCAGTTGAATTTGAGGAGTAGTGAGCATAATACGACTATGCGGTTGCCGCAACGCTACCATTGGTGTCTGTGTCAACGTTACCTGTGGAGGCCTTATCAATGCCCCAGCTTTTTGAGACTGTTGGATAACCTGCAAATAACAGAAAAAGAACTGTAAACAATCTGAGAAATAACTAAGGCTAAGAATCAGGTGGGAAGAACAAACCCTAACAATCAACTTGTAAGTTGTGACCTTAACACATCTGTTCATTGATCTACAATCAGCACATTTTAAGGTATTTAAAAGTTTCTTTAGATTAATTATACCTTACAGGAAAACTAGTATTCCACTTTCTGTGATACAAAAAAGAAACCAGTATCCCATTTCTATTTTCAAAAAAACCAAAACAACAAACATCTATAATCACAAATGTGATTACATTTTATACATATGTTTGTACATTAGATATACATAGGCAAACTGGATCTGCCTGAACAACCTCTAGAACTAAAAATAATAGAGACAGGATAAAGATAATCCAGTTGGAGATATATATATATATATATACATATGCTGTTTTCATCCAGAATCAGCATACACTACAGCCCTGTAGCTTTGTACTATTGGAATGTCAGGTTAGACTGAGTCTCAGGCAACTGTAGCCATACTGCTTCTCAACGTGAAATCATACAAGGAGGGTTACGCACAATGCTACAACCAGAACCATTTTTGCAAACTCATCTTCTGGCCTCAACTAGTTTTCAGAAACTTACTTTCTAACTACTGTAAAGAAATCTACCAACTCTGCCTATTTTGCAAACTCCATTTCTACAACTCTGCAAGTCTTTCTTTTGCTACTTTTTTTATATTTACTTAAGTTAAAGGCCAAACTATTTTCTTGTAAATCCAGCGCTAATTAGTCAATGTTCAGTTTTTATTCCTTCCCTAAGTTCCTAACCTCTTTCTATAATACCTAGGTTATAAAGGCAGTAAGATCAAGATAATCACTAGTTTTTCTCTCAAGGTAAGTGAAAAATACTTGTGTATTGATAAGAGAGATTTCTCCTCGTTTTATATGAAAATTTCTGGACAGAGCAGCTCAGATAAATGCTGAACATTCTACAGGGAACGCTGAAGTACTAAGTAGCAAAAACACTTAGTAATTTAATAACATATGTTAATTAATACACATCCTAGAAAAAACTTACATTCAGACACTGCTTTGCTATGATAAGAGGGAAAAAATAGGTGCTGCACGTTACACTGTTCTTATTTGGTTTACGTCCAGGCCTGAGAAAGTTATTCTTTCTCCTCTTTTGGGGTAATCTGTTGTTAGACTTATGAAATAGGAAATGAAAGATCCTCCAGAACACTGCTCTTTCATGGATACACAGTGATTGAGACAATCTGCCAATATTTCATGCTAAAGTAGGAAATAATGTAGTACTTTAATGAAGAATGGATTTTAAATTATAATCTTTTTTCCTCAGTAGTTAGTTTCTCTAAAGAGGTCAAAGATCTCTGAGCTAAACCACCAATTTAAAAAGAAAAATCACTTTATTATCAAAAAATCCTGTGCAATAACAGATGATACACTTCAGCTTACATACCAGTGGTGCAGACTGCCCTTGTTTACTAACACCAACTTGTGTAGGCTGAGTTAGGCTGATTACAGGTTGTTGGAGAGTACTTGTTACAGTCGCAGTCGCCTTCCCTGCTGTGCGCTGAACTGAGGAGCTTAGAAGCACTGCCGCAGATGGAATTGTTGCTATCGTTGCTTGCGTCGTTGGCTGCTGCTGTTGACTTTGTTGAATGAAAGCTGCAGAGTCTGGTGTTAACTGTCTCAAGGCAGGTAAACTCCTCTGAAAAGAGGAAAGGAAAGAATTTGCTTGAGTATTTTAATCCTATATCACACAACAAAATATTAATTGTAAAAAGCAATGCATTTCATTTCAGTCCATTGTATCAGTCTGTGTGCACCTGAGAAAACACAATGAGTGCACACAGAAATACTATGCTACTTCACGTTTAAAGCTAGACAGAGTAACAGTACCTGTGGAAGCTTGGATATCACGGGCACCTAGGTTATGCAAGCCTATCTGGAACCCTGGTATGCATTTAACAATCCTAGTCCACACTGCCTTCCTCAATTGTGTTCCTATGTATATATCAAGCTATAACATGTGATAGCTTAAAAGCCATACTGGAACATCAGTGAAGATTTCAGAAGAGCTCAACAGAAACCAGTTTTTTATCAGATTCTTACATTAGTTGTTTTCTTATGGTAACAATTTTGGTCCTCATGAACAGCTCAAGGTTGAACAAGCATTTAAGAATGCAGAAATGTCAACACACACCTACAACTATATCCATTAATCATACATTAGTCAAGCAGAGTTATACCTTTACCATACAGTGCTGTTGTACTTTCTCTGATCTTCAGATGGTAAATGTTTCAGAATAAACGTTATTTTCAGATGTGTTCAGTTACTATAAAATTTATGACAAATGGGATTTATTATTGAGAGGTGACAAATTTCCTGTTTATCCACACAAACAGGTATACAGCACAGGCAAAAGAGTATGAGTTTGTCCAGAAGGTAGAGTTTTCTGTATCATTCAATCCCTTGTTTTCTCTCCAAGACTAAAAAGAGGATAATAAATCAATTCATAGGTTTGGTGCTATGGAAAGAAACCACTTATCAGTCATAAGAAGAAAACTTTTCAGATTTCTCAGAAGAGCTACAACGTGATGCTATTGTAGAAATTACATTATTGACTGTGCCAATGAATCATACCAACAAACTCTTGGAATGAAGAGGCAGGAATATTTTTTAAGGGAGCAAGTCTAACCAGGCACCATGTAAAACTTCCATTTACACGATTTTGGAGTTCCATCTATACTGGTAAAAGATGCTTGTGTTCACTGCTGCTGATATATAAGCAGAGAAATATATAAGAATTAGCAAACACAAGTTACCTTCAGGAAAGGCACAAGGTAAGGTTGAGGTGAAGAATTAAGTTCTCTGTACAGCCTACTGGTAAAGTCCTCTGCTTCAATTTTTCCATCCTTCAAAACAGAAAATCCAAATGAACGAACTTGTAGACATTAACTTTTACAGACAGTCAATACCAAAAAGAATTCAAGACTTAACAATTTATTGAAAATACATGGTTTTATCATCCATCACTATTTTTAATTATCAATGGCTTTATGGTAGTAACTAATTTCACTAAAAATTTCAACTAGTAAGACCTACAGTCCTATCTTTCCTTCTTCCTGTTTTTCAGTCAATTTTAAGAAACATCTTCAGTTGTTCTCACCACTACGGGAATGTCCTATCTATAGATCAAAGAGCTAGGTGGAACCTACAGGAATACTTCATGCGACCTGCAATCAGCCAACCATCAATTGCTCAGAACAGCTGGGCAGCTCCACCTCTGGTGTTCTCTTTTTCCAAAGGCACTATAGTTTCTCCATTTCAGGTAACTAAAGTTATGCCCACCATATGCTCAAAAGTCAGATGTCTCTCAAAACCAAATGTATATCCCTCATGAGAAGATACACTTCAAATTTTGGTCTTGTGACAATGTCTGATTATCATGTGATAACATCTGGAATACACAGCTCTACCTTAACTTAAAGGTTGATAACAACTAGGCTAAGCAATACCAGTACTCATTCTATAAACACTAAGTATGTCAAGCTTTTACATTAGCTTCAGATAATACTACTTTTTTTGGTAAAAACTTGTGATTTCCTACACTCACCTATTCCACTAGCTGTAGGGTCTTCCCTCAAGTACATAATTCATCTTTTTATTCACTGTTTTATCAATAAAGAACTGTAGAATTTAAAGAGTCATGATTTACATTACTCACACTTCAATTTAACTCATGTTCTCATGTGTGAATATGAGCAGTAATGTGTCATTTACAAGCTTAAAGGAGAATTTATACACATATTTTAATTCAGAAGTAAAGTTTCTATTTCATTTGCCTCAGATTTTATAATCTCCGTCCTCTCAAAAAAAACCCCCACACCTTCCAGTTTTGAGTCTAAATTTGCCCAGATACTGTTTCTTACAACTTGTAATGAACTTTTCTTACCAGCAGGTTCTGTACCAATTCTTTCACATTAGCCGCAGTCTCTGAAGACTGTTTTCCAGATGATGCCAATTTTATTAATGTGGACAGAAAGTTTTTGCATTTCTTCACATTTTCCATAGTCTCCTGTTACAGGAGGGGGAAGGGTAGAAGGGAAACAGTCAGAGAAGGGAAGATAAACTCTTTTTAATACATGATCTGACCATATACTCTGAGAAATAAAGTCCTTCTCTAGTTCATCACTGAAGAATATTATTTATAGATTCATGTTCCTTACTGCTTAAGACATAATCAGACCAAAATTTTTATTTTGCTTCATATATACATATGTATCGTACATGTTTGCTACCAAAATTTAATAAATGATGATTCTTAATGAAGTTAGGAAACACAAGTGTTTTAAGAATGGCACATTATGTATGGGAAAACATGTATTTTAGCAGGACAACAAATAGCAAAGCTCCTCCTTCCCAGAGCATAGTGTAGTGCATAGATTCTCCCTGTTTTGCAGGCCTGGAAACATGTATCTTGAATGAGTCAGTGACAACTTCTTAACCCTTCTCATACTGATTCGACTCTGCATTGTTGAATAGTTAACTTTTCTGTAATATACAGCTAATATGTTTTTAAAAAAGGAGTGTTTTAAAACTGTTACAGAAATCAAAATTAATACAGCCATCAAAATTCAAGTGACTTGTGTTCACACTTTGTAAGTTATACGGTTCTACTAAATGTTTACCTTTTCAAGACCAGTAAATTCACAGAAGTCCCACATCTTTACGACTCTCCACTCTGATCTGTTTATGTGTATGTATACATATATACACATACATGCACACATGCATATGTGAATGAAGATAAAAGGTTCTAAAAGCGCTCAGTTTCTTACTGTGGCAGCAGCAGAGGTTGCCGTTGTTCCTTGCACTGCTCTCTGAGGAGTTCCGGTTTGTACAGCTGTTGCTGTCCCCAACGTAGTTGTTTGTGCAGTACCACCCAGAACAATCTGAGGCTGCAGAGGATACAAACATTAAGATTATTTTACTTAGAACATACCAAAACCTGTTTTCCTGAACCAACAGAAACTGAGCCACAGGATAGCAGAACACCTTTCACAGCTACTATAAAAAGAAGTTACTCATCTGGCATCTGTTGCAGTGGAAAGAGCGAGCCACCAGATGGCACAAAACACTACACATTAAAAACTGAAATCCTAAAAGTTGATTAAGAATTACATGACTTTTGCTTACTGAATAAAATGGCAAAATAATACCATAAACATACCCTCATACCCTGTGGTTTCAAAACACAGTTAAAATGAGTACTAAATTGCTGTGAATGCAATATTATTTTTTTTTTGCCTGTTGCCTTAAATGCCACTTTCAAAGGGAAGAATTTCAAAAAAGGCAATACAGACACAAAAGGTCAGGTCTTATCTAGGTCTTTTTGACGAAAAATAGGGCAAAACATTTTTCTAGTTTTGTAGACAAGTTGGTAATTCAAAGCAGGTATACCGCCTTTAAAGAATCAGCATTGCAAACAAGAACTTTTCACGTACGCAGTTCATTCATGGATTTCCAACACCGTCTAATTACTAATGACAACCCAATCAGAGAGACAGTGATTCTTACCAAGCAAAAGCTAGCTCTCTCTGGATTTTAACAAATCATTTCTAAACTTGCTCTTTATATAAAGATGCACAAGAAAAGAGGCTCCAGCGCTGCCAAAGCTAACTTTCATTGGTATTTTGGGAGACAGAAAAGGAGACAAGGATTTAATTGCTCTCATTTTTTGAAATCAGGATAAATGAAGTCCATGGTATGCTCATTACAGCAAAAAAATATGCAGATGGAATGATTTATTTTTTTTTTTGTCCAGTGTAACAGCAGTGCAAATTAAGGCAACTCAGTTAGGTAAATTAACTCTTAGATCTGAAAAGATCACTAGCATAGGCAAATGCTCTCTGAGGGGAAAAAGGTTAACTGGATGCATAGCAAAACCTGCATGTTTTAAATTAAAATGCTCTAATCCTGTCTACTCAAAGGATGAAGAAGGCACAATGAAACAGATTAGGCGACAGCAATCATATTGTATCACTGTTGCCTGGAAGCCATGTGGAGAATTTCACACTTGCACAGTGTTTCAAACTCCTGCCACCACCCCTAAAAATAAATAAATAAATCAATCTACAAGAAAGCTTGTCATTAATACAGAAGAGAGCCCACATAGTAAGAAACCACTATTTATTCTTGAGTTATCAAAATCTCCTTAAGCACATAGGCCAAAGCGGAGAGACTCGTGTAAGAGGGAGAAGGCTTGTGGAAGAGAAGGCTACCACTGCAGTCTTTTTTGTAACTGTAAATTTTGCTGCAGAATTCAGAGGACTACAGATCCATCACAGGAATAACATCACAGCTCCAAATCCAAAGGGAACTGGTGTCACTTTCTTGAGGCAGAAAGCATAAAGGTTATTTTATTTTAGTCAGTTCTGTGATGAAACAAACTAATAATAGAATACCTTTAGAATATATGCATATAGGTATAATATGAAACAATAATAATAATATAGATATAAAAAATTATACATATACATCCAAAATATACAGTAAATTGAGATCTGCAAATGTTTTGGAAAGGATAATCCAGTACCTATTTCTTCCATGCACTTAGCAATTATATTTCCTGTATTTCTGGCAGTGTCAAGTAGTTTTCCAGCTAATCTTACCAAGTGATGTATGTCATGCATACATTACTTTTCTACAAACTCACTTGCACAACAGGAGGACGCTGTAGCGTTGTTGTGGGTTGCACTGTTGTTTGAGCCTGAGACACTTGCTTGATAATAGTAGTTGGTGTCACCTGTCGTGCAATAATAGGCGTTCCTGGAGCCTGGGGAATAGGAAAAAAAAACACCAAACACATTAGTTCCTGTATTTGAACATAACCTACCTTATCTAGTATTTTGTCTCTGGATAGTTGTCATTGTTACATACAAAAGAACGCATCTGGACTACTATAAACCTGTGAGAAGGACTTTTAGTCTTAACTTAATGCAACTGTGATGATCTCAGTATACATATATACATATCCACTTTTTTCTTTTAGTTTTATAAAGAAAAATGATTCTCTGGGGGAAAAAAAAACAGGTTAACCATATATGGTCTTGAATGGTCTTCTTTGTATCAAACAGTTTCAAACTTAACGCCGTTCAGTTAGGTAAAAATATTTTTGATGAGTAACAGCCAAACTACAACAGAATTAGGAACAAAACACAATGCCTATACCATGTGGAAAAGCCTGTGTAGCACTAGTTTGACCAATGGTTTCTTCAAATCTAACATACCTTACTTTCTGGTGTGTTCTTCACAGGAAAAAAAAAAAATCTTACATTTTTTAACACTACAAATCACTGAACTAACCTGCACTGTCGATATCTGCACTGGAGGAGCACTGGTAGGTGTAGCAGGACGAGGAGTCATAGTATTTTGAGGCTGAGACTGGGCATGTGCCTGTGCTTGCATCTGTGCCAAGGCTTGCTGAGGGATCATCAGCAACTGCCCGTTCTCACTACGTACAAGGACCATGCCTGTTAAAAAAGAAATCGGTCAAGAAACATACACCCCTTTCAAATACAAAAGCACATATTTTGTCAGGTTTTCTTATCCAAGATGGCTACATGGACTTAATGTACTGTTGAAGGACTATACAGCTAACAAAAGTTGTTTAGAATAAAAGCAAAATACTCAGTTGCATTATCACATTTCGTATACAATAGCTTAATTACAGAAATACTCTTTCTCTATCAAAATGCTCAGTATGGTGTGTATCAGAACACACAATGAGTCATATTCACCCCAACCAAAAAATTTCATGTGACTAGAGGTTAAAAGTAGCAATCATGTAAAAATCCTACCTGCTCTTTACTAAGAAATTTGTTTGATGAAACACTGCAAATAAAAGAAAATCTTGCCATTAGGTAAGATTTCTGCTCGTTTTTCTTTAAGAAGGAAAAAAAAATAAGTACAAACACAGGCTCCACCATCAACTGGAACACAATTGTCTAAGTTCTAAATTAATTTCCCATAACAAATTTAGTAATGAAAGTGGCTATAAAATCATAATCTTTCTCATGTGCATCTGCAACAGACTGCATTGTGCCATGTTACACCCCAAAAGAAAAATAAAATGGAGAGGGAAATGAGGCAGTCGTTCCCTGCTCAGCCACTCAGATCAATAGACTTAACCCCACTGGGTAGCTATAGGGAACCAGATTTTAACAGGCGTATTTTCAGATGATAGTCTCTCTTTCTTGAAGGTACAAACAGGATCTGGACAACATGAACTGTTTTCCAAGAGCTCATTCATTCAGCACGCCTCAGTCAGTCCACGAGAGCCTCAGGACCTCATCAGCCCTGACTGAAAAAGCCACCAAAAGCAGCAAACTGGGCACTCAAAATTAGTTCACCTTTCTAAGCAACCAACTATAGGAAGAAACTTCACCATGAAAATCAAGAGGCACTACTGGAATCAGAAAGTTTTTCTGAAGTGTTGTTCAGCGAATAAAAAGCCTATACACACTCCCCAACAGCATCTGGAGATCTGGTCTATACCATCTCAGAGCATGACTACTTCAAAAGAATCAAGCTCTTATTTGCTTTTCTATTCAGATGAAGTGCTGAAACAGACAACAAACGCCTTAAACAGTTTTCTTGGCCTGTTTGAAAATTAGTGTTAAACTGCAAAAACCCATATACTGATTTCTACAAAAGTGAGTTCAAAAGAAAAACACATCGTATTAGTTGATTTGTCCCTATTTTTTTCCTTACCTTCTCTACATTAACTCTCTTTTAATGAAGCAGAGTCACAAAGAGACGTTAAACTAGTTTACATGAAATAGGTGACTTGCCATTGAGACTTACTTAGAAGTGTTAAGGTGGGACCACAACACGCTATGGACAAGACATATCTAGAAACAAATATTCTCAAACTGTTTTTCTGTAGGAAAGGAGGAGAGGGGAAAGTTTATTTATAATCTTGCAGACTGTAGAAATAAATACTTAGTTCAGCTGTCAAGTCCAAAAAAAAAAATTTTCCAAGCCATTCCAAAAAGTAAAGTCTTTTCTTCTGTAACTTACGTAGGGAGAAGGATATTCATTAAAGCAGCAAAGACATACACCACCACCACACAGCTTACAAGAAATTTAAAAACCTCAATAGTGAATATAGAGCTTGATCCCATCAGCTGCTCATTAGAACCATCACTACTTTCTCATCATCAGCCTCACACTATGGGGAGGGGACTACTGACAAAAAAAAAAATGGAGAAATTCAATATTTTAAAGACTAGAGAGTGACTTGCTACTACATTAAGCTCATTCCTGCACAAAAACAACTTGGTATCCTCTTCCAATGTGCAAA
Source organism: Cariama cristata (assembly GCF_000690535.1). NCBI lineage: Eukaryota > Metazoa > Chordata > Aves > Cariamiformes > Cariamidae > Cariama > Cariama cristata. Next base: position 24,309 of record NW_009602057.1, read on the forward strand.
CACAAAATCTTGGGAAATGAACTCATGTTGCCCATTTTTGTCATCCCTCATAATAATCAGCTGAAGAAGCTAAACACTGAATCAGTGGAAATCTTCCATATTATTATAACTGAAAACATCAGTTCAGTGGAAGTCTGATTAGAGGAGTTGTTTTCAAGGCAATGTCAAATATTAAGGCTTGTTGATTACCATTTAGTTTCTAGCAACTGAAAAGGCCCAATGCAACTATATACGCCTGTGCTTTATGAAGCCCTTAAACGTCACAGAATTACACTGATATCCCATAAGAAACTTTCTTCCTAAAATTCACCATTTTTGGGGCTCCCTAGGATATTCGAGGGTTATAGTACCATCCAGATTCTTTAGAGTTATGTATTTTTTCCTTCCAGAAGCAACATAAGAGACACTAACTCTAGGTTTGGGTTTAGGGAGGTGGTGTTGGTTGTTTTTTAAACTTCTCTCTCAATGCAAAAGTGACTAAAGTTATTTGAAAGTGCCAACCCAAGGCAGCTCACCTGCGTATGAGAACCTTCATAGCACCAGGCACAGGTGCACAGCTCTACGCTACCTGTTCCAGTCTCCAGCTCAATCCACACATCAGGCTCAAGGATGGGTCTGCACTACGCATTAGTGTCCTGCAACAGCACAACCACCCCTCGGGACACCAGTACTGTCAACTCATGGTTTTGCTCCCCAAAACACGAATGAAAAAAAGAGAGAAAAGAAGGGAGATAACCACAAAATGAAGGTTGACTAACCCTCAAGAGGAAGCACAATGTCTGAACAATGAAATATTCTCCCTGAGCTACATGCAAAAATCAGAACATGCCTACACATTAACATAGCACAACTGTTGAAAGAGACAGTTGAAAAGCATATTAATGTGAGCTTCAGAAAACATATCAAGAAAATCCAATTTTTGGCAGCAGACAGACAAAACAATCATTTGTAATTCAAACTCAAGCACTATCCTGCTAGATTTCTAACTATGGGAAGTCTGAACCTTCCCTCAAGTATCGAAGTCATAATAAAAGAGCAATTCATGCAAAGCTACACTCATATCTGTCCATATTTAAATAGTTCTTTTATACTGCACTCATATTTGATATGCAGTATTTTCAATTTATAGTTTTTAACATGCCTTTAAGTTAGGGTCTACCACTGATAAATAAATTGCTGTGCACACTTAATGGGCTATATACAGACATAAAGACAGTTACAAACATCAGACTAGTCTCACATAAAATTTAATCATGGTATGATGATATAAGACATTTTACCTGCTTGAAATTACATCTTGTTAGTATATGGGTGATTTCAGAAAAGGTGTAAAAATTCAGATCGTGATGAACTTTGTTACTGAAATTTCTGTGCAGAAATTCACCAGTAATACAGTGTGAGGGCAAGGCTTTTTTGACTGAACACTTTACACCTCTCAAGCCTTGAGAATTCTTTAAAAAGGGAGATGGAGCTGCTCACAGCTTCTCTCCCCCAGCCCAACTACAGACTCTTTTCCAACCCAATTAGCTACAAAAGAAATTCACTAACCCAAAACTATACCCAAGCTGGCATTAAGTGGATTTTCAGTGAAGTTCAGAAAGCTCATTGGAGCTAACTTGATTAAGAATTAAAAAGAAAGTCCCATTTATTTCCTGCTTCTAAACAAAGTCAATGCAGGACTATAACAGCCCCCTCTCTCCATACATTAACCACCTCTCAGTTGATTGATTCATTGCAATGGAAAAAAGGAGGGGCTGACAGCCACGTGTGTAGAAAAAAACTCAAATAATTTCTCTCTCTTATGTTCCAAAACTTGTATTTTAAACAGATAAGTACCATGATCTCAAACTCCAATGCATAAGGGTGCAAATGCTGTATGAACCAGACCAGAAATGACTAGCAGGTACTAGAAGACACCTAGAATTGTACCAAGGTATCTCACTTCTCTAATTCAATTCAGCAACGTATTTAAAGTAAGGAAGAAAAATATCTTTCAGTTTCAAGTTTACCATCCAGGTTTTTGTTCCACAAATGGATGAATCACTATTTGAGACCAAACAGCTAATAAAGATAATTGGAAACGTTCAATTAGAAAAAGGTGACAATAAAACTTGGCCATTTTAAGTATCTCTCTGCCTTCTTTTTCCTAGAAAGTCTGATCAAGTGTACTCTAAAATCATATTCACTATTAAAAATGCAAACATTCAAGCATTCTTTCCAAGTCTCTCATTAAAAAACTGATTAAAATTAAAATTAATTAGCATTTTTGTTAGAAGTTAGAGGCTTAAGAGAATCCCGAAAGAGGCTCATATTTTAGTTTGAATTAAACAATTCACCTCAGCTCCAAATGAAGGATTAACAAAATTGAGTTGGATTGCTCCTTATGCCAAAAAGACCTGTGTTCCTGACACGTAGAATGGTCACCTCACGTGTTCCTCTTGTGGAGACCTTCGTGGATCTCTCTTATTTTCGAGAGTGTTTGGATGCAAAAGTTCATTATTATATGATGTAGCTGCAAGATTGTACACTGTGTTGTCTTTGCATTTCCATTTGCTAATGGCATTTCCATCTACAAAGTGTTGTGCTTAGGGGTTTCTTGTTTGTTGATTGAGTGTTTGGGGGGGGGTGTGTGTTTTGGTTTGGTTTGGTTTTTTAATTAATAAAACTTGCAAAATCATGCACTGGAATAAAAAGTGGAGAGTTCTGGCCATATGACACATCAGAAAAACACAAACCAGGCTTTTTTCTAATGCCTTCCTCTTCCTTCTTTCTTTGAAACATGGCTTGGCTTAGCAAAGACTAAAGAAAAAAAATTATCAGAATAATAAAGGAAGAATAAATAAATATTTTGTAGCCTTTGCAGACCACTCTGATTATCTGCAGAACTCCTGAGACATACAGCTTTCCTGCTAGAGAACCTCTACATCCAAAAAACCCAAATCAAAAGTTTCCTGTTTTGTTACCAGTTTTTGCTGGTAAACCTAGATTAATAGTATTTATAGGAGCTGGACTTCCCAATGACAGAGTTAAAACTTTCTGTAGATATAGCAGGCATCTTCAGATTACTGTTCTGAGGAAATACACAGTCCAGCAAATCGCCACTTCTGACAACTATACCTAGCAGGAAGCCACTCAAACAGCAACATTTCTAGGTGTCAGCCTCTCTCAGAAGAAATGGTCCATTTCTGAGGGACTCAATTCATACAGTAGGTGACATACTGAAAGACTTCATCTACAGTTAGCAAGGACCTAACATGAGGACCATAAAAAGCTATGCCTATGCTTGTCACTGGGCATACCAGCATGCAAGAATGAAACTCTTGCCTACCTGTGAAATGTAAAACCTAGAAATTATCCTACCAGATCACAAGTGACAACATCTCTCTTTCTGATGCAGATACTGAAGAGAAGAACAGAAGGTTCAAGCTTATAGATTTTGCTCATTACCCACAATATAATCTAATCCAGATCACTTCAGAACTATTACTAAGGAACCTAAACTTTTAATAAGTTATTTTTTCAGTAGCTGAGACATGACAGAAAAATTAATGGATGTTTGATCTCGTAATTGCATGAAGAATACCCTTTTCCAGTCTCCTGAGGAAATTCTCTTCTTAAAGAAAAAAGTAACTGAACTTTATTTCCAGAGAAAAAACAGTTAGGGTCAGAGAGCACTGTTAGGCAGCAAAGAATCACCTTTAATACACACACATGCTGATGTTCAGAAACAACACCCAAGTCTGAAAGAACAACTAGAGGATTGATGCTTCTGGTGTAGGAAATCAAAGTCCTTACAAACATCTCTAGAACACAGGGTTATTGTTCATAAAGTCCACCGACACCTTCAAATTCTAACTAGATCTACCAGGAAAGTTCACCAAGAGGTTATTTTAACGTCAAAGCAGTTTGTGCCTTAAGCTCTCAAGTACATACTCATTTGTGGGAAGATGCTGCAAGCAAAAAAATCTGAGAGTAATCATAAGCGGGCTGTGCCACATTAGCAGAAGAAAGCTTTATAATAGTATCCCTTCTGTATTGTCAGAAGAGATTCTGTTCCAACAAAAAGGAAAGCAAGTGTGTGTAAGGTTATGCAAGTTGATAATCATACACACCACAAAAACCATATAAAGCAAAGGGGATGAGTTGATGCTCTGTAGATGACTGGATCAGGTTATACAGAAAACCTGTCATGACAAAGTCTTTATAAAAAGACAAAGTTTCTAAGATTTTCCCAACACAAAAAAGCTGGAATACTGGAGAGACAGGTGGAGAAAAGGATAGCTGCCTATACAAACTACTGGAAAAAATTTCAGCAGAAGTGATATATACGATAGGGTCCCTTACTGCAGAAAAGTAACCTGGTACCGACATCAACACTGTCCAACAATCCACCATTCCTCCTCTTAGGATAACTGGCCCGCCCGACAAAGTTCTCACCCTATAGGAACAAAAGGCCAGGAAAAGAGGTAAGAACCTATCAAAGTCTGCTAGTCCACTGCAGCTCCATGAAAATCCGGGTAACTAAGGGAATCTTCCCTAACACAAGACAACTTTTAGCAGATTTAAAGTTATTTACAAATGTCAAAGAGCATCTGTAATAAACCAGCAGACATGTCGCAGCTCATAAAGGACAATTTATACACCAACTCATGAGAAACAGTATTACAAATCAAGATGAATAGCACAGAACTTTAAATGGCAACATAGCTGTGCATTAGATGTTACAGAAGACATATTATTTTGTACCTGATGAGAGATGTGCACCACCACATTAGATGCGCAGTCTTAGTTTAGGTGCTTAGAATCTTAAGTGATCTGTGCTGCACAACCGATCTAGAAAAAACTTTTACTTGAACTTACCTGTCAAAGTCTTTGACATTGTCAGCGATACAGGCTCTTGAGTTTCATAAACAAATGTGGTTGGTTTGTGACTTCTATAAAGGCATCTTAACTCCACAAGGATAACCATAGTGCTTACGGAGAAGTCTACATAGTGCAGGTATCAGCTCCTGCAAACCAGCTAACCAAAACCAAACCCACGACTACCTGTGACTTCACCTGCTCCAGAAGTGCTTGCACTGCACTAGCACAGATGAGATCAGCCTGTACAAACATGAGTTAGTAGTAGGTATGTTCCCTGCCGAGTTGCAGGTCTACAAGCCGTAAAATTGCCAGGCCGTGATAGAGCTGTCCAGCACAGTGGAGCAACTTGAGATACTGTACCAGATTCCCTCACGTCTTGTTTCAGAATAACGGGCACCCTAAAGCAAGGAATGCTGAGGTTTTGCACACAATTCTATTGAGAGCACAGAGTGCACATCATGCTCAACACATCTTAAAGGTGCCTGTTAAACATTCAGCACCTGTTGTGCTCAAAGTGAGCTACAACTTGGTAAGAAAAAACATGACTGTCAGGTGTTGCTTCAGAGCATCTCTAATACAAAACACTTGGGAGTCTCTCCTGACAGGCATAAACATTACACCATAGTGAAGGCTGGCACAGCACAGAGTTTTGGACAAGAACTTACTACAGAGCTACAAAAGTACATCACTCCTTTCACTTTTCAACTCGTGTCACTCTAGAATAAAGTCAAATTTTACCCAGATACAATGCCTAAAAGTTTTGGTACAGCGTTAGTTTACTACAGCACTTCATTTGCCTATCATCACTCTCCCCACATGCCCAATCTGCACACACTAATCATTAGTAATGGTCTGTGAAAACTAACTCTTGAACAGCTGATTTATGATTACTGTCAACATAGATGAAAGATACATTCTCAAAAATCATCAAGAATCCTGAACTGCCATGCATAGAAAATGTATTTTGTACAGACCAAGTACACAAGTTCACATTATGAAAAACTGCTTTTGTTTTTTCTTACGAAAGAGTCAAAAGACAAAACAAACTCAACTTCATAGTAAAAGCTTTTGCTTACTCTTACTATGCAAGAATTCAGTTTCTAACGACAGAACTCAACTGTACTGTCTAAAAAGTGAAGATGATAATAATCTGTAAAGTATTGATTCACAAGTCTTAAGAATATAGCTAAAGGAATAACGTCATGCTGGAATGCCAAAAAGCCACTGTATTTAACTGTGACCCCATATGGAAAAAAAGGTTGCTCAGTTGAAAATGTGTGTAGGAAGTGTTCTGGGAAATACATCATTTTATATAGCAACAATTGACAAATGCTTCAACAATGCGATTTGGAACTATTTTGACTTTTCTGGGCCAGGCTGGATGGGCCTTTGAGCAACCTGGTCTGCTGGTGTCCTGGAAGGTGTCCCTGCCCATGGCAGGGGGATTGGAACTAGATGATCTTAAAGGTCTCTTCCAATCAAACCATTCTATGATTCTGGAAAGCTATATTCCTTGAAAGTGTGTTAGCATTCCTTTCTAGTCAAGCATACAAAGCCAAAACACCAGAGCGCTCTGTCAAACTGCAACCCAATCATCACACAAATCTGTCTTTAGTCTGATGCAGAAAGAACGAAGAAAAACACTATCGAGAGCTAAACCAATTAATTATCGATCTCAAAGAAATTCAGATTTAGCTCTGCCATTAATTTCAATATACTTACATCAAACAACAATGCAATTATACCAAAATCAGATTTATTTTTGAGAAAGGAAGACACAAAATAAAATGTTGCTAATTCTTTTGACCTCTTATTCTAAATAGATTTTAAAATTCAACTAGTCTTCATTTCTGGCAAACAGCCTGTCTATACCAAGGCATACTGACACTACTGCTGTTCAAGCACCTGATGAAACGGGAACGGGCAAGCTACTTTGCATTTACCACAGTCTGCACACAAATACTTAATGAGGAGTGACACATTAAATACATGTTATCTTCCTTCAAAAAGCAACATCCTAAAGCAACTAATACATGAAAATCCATTAAAAAAACTTAGTTCTTTAATTTGTCCTCACTGTGAATCCCTACTCTAGTTATATACACTTCGTAATTTTAGCAGCAACAAAACTCTTTGCTGATGCCACCTTCTCACCTGGAGCTGTGGAGACCCCACGTTAGACAATTCCACTGGCTGAGAGCTACCCAGGGCAGCCTCAATGGAAACGTTCCCTTCAAATCCTCCTCTGCAGAAATAGTCTGCACATTTATGACTCTTTCAGTGCCGGTACAGAAGTTATTCTGCTTTGAGAACATGCCAAACACTATGGCCATGAGTTCAAATACAAACTATCAACGTGGACATGGTATTACATGTCATTTGGCTAATAGCAACATTTATTAACCAGCATTGCTTTTTCAGTTAGTCTGAACACAGAAACAAAAGTATTTTCACACCTGTAAGCTTGAATTCAGAAAGCGTTTAAACAAAATCAAGTCTCGTTTTGATTTTTACTAATCATCAAATGCACAGTCCTGAGTAATGACTAAGCTTAATGACTGGGTATGACTAACACTTATAAATAATTAGTGCCTTCTCTCCCCCTCCCCCATGAAGGAGAGGGAAGGAAAGAAAACCAAATGATACACTGGAAAAAAGGAAGAATGAAAGCAAATAAGAGGTTGAAGTTCATGGGATGAACACTCATCTCTTCTTCCAATCCACCCTTACTACTACTGCAAACATGACTGCAGATACGATTATTAAAAACTAACAGTTCCTCATGCTTTTCTATAAACTTCGACACAGTTTAACCACTCTCAGCCCCCCTACTCCAGATCTCTTCTTCTGACCTCCTCCACTGATCACTCAGCAAACACTCTTCTGGTTACCCCCATTGACTCTTTTGCTACAGGTGCTGCAATTCCTCAGCGCTACTCCTTGGAGTTGGTACTTCTGACTCATGTGAGTATAACTGGTCCCACTCGCCATACCACCACTTAGGCTGAACGTACCTGATGTTATTACATTCTGAGAGAGGCACTGAATCTAACCCTCCCTTACAGAAATATTTGATTAATAAACTGAAGGAAGGTGTGAAAACAGCTTACGACAGCCTCGCTGCCCCCTCAAACCATTTCAGAAAGACTAGAGCATGGCACCACACCTCATTGCTTAGTTTTTGTTTATACTCTGATTATCTACAGCACACATTTTTCATCTGAATCTATACTGGTTGTCTGTACAGAGTCTATCCAGCATGTGCTTTATTCTGTACAAAAGCACTGTGATGGCTTTTAACAGTTCAACTACTGGCAGAAGCACGTATTAATCAAGTTATAATGTTAAGTTGGATCATTTTTACTAGAGAGACTTACTTGATTCAATACATATCTTAGAACAGTCACGCTAGCCATGTAAAATAGTATTACATACTGATGCAAGTTTTATGTTACTAGCTGTCCAGGTACTGGTTACAGTGAGTTAGTGAAAAAAATATTTTAGTAATGCTTTAAGGAAAAAAGCATGAAAATTAAAAGACACATAGTGTTCATAATTTACAGCTCAAATTTATAAACAGAGTTCTACACTGACAAGAAGTTACTCAATTTTTATCAATACACTTTTGCAAATCCCACAAAAAGAGCTTGGCAGCTGAACTGAACCTTGCACTAATTCCTGTACAAATACACAGCAAAATGACTGTCCCTGGGTAAAAGGATTTATAACCTATTTATGCACTTTGCTGAGAATCAGTCTTTTATGTTCAAAGTGTTAACTTTCTCATCACTGGTAATACAAGTACAGAAACTCATCTTTTTAAAATGTTATTTCTAGCCTGACAACAGTTACAGAGTCAAAGATTATCTACATTTGCACAATGCCTTAAGACAGCTTCTACTGAGGTGCTGAATGCTGCCTGTACAGATCTCACCACAGAAACGGGACACAGTTGCATAAATCTCTTATGATTATCACCTCTTTCTTGATTATTGATAATCTATACCATTATATAGTGATAATAATCAAGGTTTTGTTCTCATTAAAAAGTATTCTATATTTAAAAATCTCTGAGTTAAAGGCATAAATAAGGCCTCAAGGACAATTATTTCAGTTCACACTAAATATTATGCTAAAGACACCTGACGATTACTACTCCAAGACAGGAGGTTTTGTGGTAAAAGCTTGGCTCTCGATTCCTTGAGATACCCGTACCTCCAGAAGACAACGAGCATTTCTGGAAGGAAATTACCACAGAACAGAACTCTGGTAAAAATTTCCAGATTGAGCTGAGGTAAAACTGTCCTAAAAGCTTAAAAAAAATTTTTTTTTGCTCTATTCATGTGTCCATGTTCTCAATGAAAAAAAAGCCACATCTAATTTGAAATACGAGTGATCACAGAGTTTTTACATCTGTCCAGTTACAGCCTGGTCTATGTACAGTTTTTATGGTTCTCTCAACATCTGAGCTGGAATTGGGACCATTTTGCCACAATAATTTAGTGGTACAACCTCCAGTGTGGACATAACCATATCATGGTAAAAGACACTTATTGTATAAGCTATTTTTCTTCTCTTATGAGGAAGCAGTATGCAAGAGGGCTGATACAGCAAAACCAGTATCCAGACAAGAAAGGTTTTACAACTTTCAAGAAGCCTGTATCAGTATAACTACACCACAACTTCTTGCATTTAGGCAAGACCTTAATTAGTCTAAAAATAAATTAAAGTTAATGCATTAACATCTTATAAAAACACAAAACCAAAGCCTAAACATCCCCACAGCCACTGTCTCTGTAAAACAACTGTGTGCAACCTGTCAAAGGGAGAGACGTACTGAGGCTTCGGTCTCAGAAGCGCACCAGGAAAACTTTGGCAACATTCAGAGATCACACAACTATTTGTACACAGGAACATCCCTGTGGCCGTGCACAGAAAAAGCCCTTTGTAACTTGTGAGTGCCACATCCTCTCTCTAGAGTTCGGCCTTCCTTCACATACAGCTTTACAGTTCATAATACCACTGAAATAACTGTTTACTAAGCATGACTAAAAATTCCTTTCTATTATTGTCTTCAGTTGCAAGAAACGCAATTTTCAAAATTGTTTTTTTTCACGCCACTACATCTTCAAATCTTCTTTCACAAGAGATAACATGCCTAACATAAAAAAATTAAACTTGCTAACACTACTGTCTTCCAACTGGCAAAAGCTTCTTTTTAACATCAAGCAGTGGCATCAAATTCAAGAAGCAGATTCAAGCAGATAAATGGAGTTATAAACATTCATAAAGTTTCAACACAGAACAATTCTGACAAGACTAGTTATTTCCAGATAAAAACGCTGATTTCAAGTATTTTTGACAAAAACTACATATAGAAACAAAAAAATGTTTAATGTGCTGTGTTCTTAAGTCACTCCTATGTCCAGTTCCTACTAAGCAGGCTCCCAGTATCTGATCACACGGTTTTTATGAGAACAGAAAGCCAGAAAGAAAACTTTCTACAAGTCAGTATCTTCTCTTTGCTAAAACCCAGTTAGGCTAATATCAGTATTTTTAACTGCGTTCCAGAAATACTTCATACATTTTTTTTAGGATTCTATCTACACATCATTTCCCAAAACAGAGAGGACAAATAATAGTAAGAGTTTTCATACACAAAAACATTTCATTTGAAAAGAGTTTGTGATACCTACTAATTTGTGTCTTATCAGTACCCTAAACTGTTGCATTTTCATCTCAGGTTGCTAACTTTGCTGCAGCATCCTGTGTTAGTAAGTGATTCAAGTCCTGGGCAGCATCCAAATTTGTGGTCCTCAAACCAAGACGCTGCATTTTAGAAGTAACCCATATAGATTTCCAGAGATGGAAAACTTGTTAGCTCACTGAACATAGAAACACCATGTAACTTCCAGAGTCGCAGAGTGCAAAACGTCTCAAAAGAAATAAATCACTCGCTCCTGGTCATTGATCAACAACTTTGATAAGCCTAGTGATACCCCAAAAAAAGCCAGAAAGACCACAATTTGAAGTGCAAATAGATATATGAAACAAATCCATGCATGGTCTTCCAAAGGCTGTTGGGAACAACAGTATTTTCCATAACAGAACTGAACAATATGTAGTCAAAGTTAATAGCTTTCATAGACTAAGGGAATCACAATTATATTCCCATTAGATCCCATCACTTAAAGAGACACTCTTACCAGATGTGCAAAACACCTCATGACACTCATTTTAACAAAAACAAAAAAAATCCTACTGCACAGCTCTCTGAGTCTTAAGTTCCTTGGGGTAGAAATTTAAGCATGCAGGATTCCTCAGTTATGAAAGTTGCAATAAGAACAAACACAACTTTCAGTCTGGTGACATATGGCAGATCTGATGTAGCAGATTTCAAATAAAGCAGAATGTTCCTTTTGCTGATGCATGATTTGAACATAAAATCCACCCCTCACCCAGAACAGTTCTGCAGAAGAGATCCACAGTTATCTTTCAGAAAGAGAGATACCACTTTATGCGCCATGTGTAGGACTCTCAAGCTCTAATCTTGGCAAAATATCGATTCCCTCATGGCCTTGGGCAAGTCAGAACTTCTCTAATTTGCTCCTTACTCCAGCTCTAAAGCAGAGTTCATACTACTTTATTTACCAACCACATAGGCTTGTTGCAAGGATTAAGTTTTGTAAAATGCTTTGAAAATAAAACATACTGTAAGTACTATAAGAAGCTCCTATTACCATTGTGCATTACAGACATTATTTTTAAGAAAATAGAGCCATGCCAACACAGTCAACAGGCATAATATTGGCAGCACATGCACCATACAGGGAAACTATAATCAGGATATGTTTGAACATGCTTACTAGTCAGTGAGAAATAGAAACAACTACATTCCACTACTTCATAGTATTTCTTCTGTTCCTTTCTCTACTTCTTGTATTATGGAAGTCTGTAGATTTCCTCATCTATTTATATTCCTAGTTACTGTAGGCACGTTTCAAGTAACCCAAAGAAAGCCACATTCAGTATGAAAAAAGTAACACAAATTGTTTTACAATGAAGATTGTCTGATTCTTCTCAGCTTGTCACCTTTCTCCTTTTTCTATCCATTCTCTTTTGCCCGACAGCCTAGCACCCCAACTCCTTACTGAAGGAAACTGAACTACTCCTGCAAAGTTATTTATTCAGTGACTCCAGCTCCAAAAAGTATGACTGCTGAAGTCAAAAGGACCTGAACCCATGCTTTAAATTAAGTATGTGTTCAGGTGGCTTTTCCATCTTAAAGTCACTATAATCAAGGTCTAAGTTAGAATCATTCTTGGAGAGCTAACACAAGCTAAAAATCATCAGTTTCTACAAAAGTTAAGCTTCCATTCAACACCAAGTGAAGTTTCTAGCCTCTAAGGCCATGAAGAAAACTTTGGACGTGCAAACCAACGCAGTCCATCCTCCAGGGTCTGCAAAGTACAGCACCAATATTCGTCCAGCTACCCTTTGCCTCTATAAAGCACCAACAGTAAGTTTAAACCAACTGTAGAGGTCATTTGCATCAGTACTGTTCAGAACTCTGGAACGTTCTGTTTTCAAAGAAGCCCCATCAATTTTACAGGTGGGAAATGGTCCATCCTGTAATCACCACAGAAATGGTACATGAGACGCCCTCCAGAAAGAAAGTAATGAAGAAGCCTAGTCTCATCCCCTATCATCAGCTACTGGCAGATCCCACTGAGTTTTGTGAAAGTAATAAAGAAGTTTTGTTATTACACACAAAGCAAAACATATCTGTGACACCAGTTCTACTACAGCTGCACAACTGCATTACTGCTAATGAGAATACTGGTCATGATGACAGAAGCAAAAAAATTACATAAAGACAACAATCCTATCTGCTATTTTCAAACAGGAAGAATCTTGTTTATTCGGGGGCGGGAGGGAAGTTAGTCTTTAGGATCAAGCTAGTAAATTTTCATAAGTACTAACATTCACTCAGAAGGCAAAGGAAAAGAGGAGGACGGGGAAGTGAAGGTTTCTAGCTTTCAGTTTCACCTAAGCTACTAGAGAGAACTGTCCAGACCTACCAGCTCTATATTGTTCTTACTGTATACCTACAGCACTCTCTCCAATCTGCTCCCTTCTTTAAGCAGGTACCTCAAAAGCTTATTATGAGATGCTTGTACATAAAAATAAAGCAGAAGAGACTAACAACATAAAGCATCTGGAAGAACAGAAACCAAAGCTTTGAACCTTCAAGTTGACAATACTGCTAAGGTAAGCATAAGTTTATAGGTGTTAGTTTTGAAATTGTATTACAGCATTGCTGGAGAAGATAGTATTTTGAAAAGTGATTTTAAAGTACACAAGTTCTGTCGTTTTACAAGATGATTCTACCATGTGTTAGCAATGACCTCTAAACACTTTACAAACTCTTACATTGCAAAAGATTAATCTTAGGGCATAATCTCAGTTACACTTTTCTGTAGACTTTTCTGAGCATCTCTAACATCTGTAACTGACTTAATGCTTTAACAAACCCATTAATTTTCCTACCTCTTACCATATTATTGTACACAACACATTTCACACTATTGCTTGAAGTACTTGGAAACAAAAACTCCATACAATTTACTGTCAGTCACAGTTTCAAAAGATGTTGCATCTTTAATGCAGTATTGTATAAAGAGAAATTTGTGTTCCCACGCCCTAGAAAATCATCTGACAATATTTTCATGTCTTTGCTAAGAAGCTATAAATAAGGTCATTTCTGGACCTTCATTACCCAGGTCTGTCCAACTGGACCACAAAGTTCCAAACACAGGCTTCTGAAAAAAGACCAAGCACAACAGTCCTCTTCCTCAAAGATGTCAGCAGCAGAGAACCATTATTAATGCACAGATATTCTGAATAGTCCAGTTTCTTTTAGAAGCAGAATCCAGTAAGGTCACAACAACTACAGCCCATTAGCTCTTCAAACAGCTCTAATTTGGTCAGTCAATGTTGGTTGCACAATTGCCTTGATGCAATACAAAGCATTACTCTAAAAGTAATATATTTTAAAGAGCGTTCATCGAGCTTACTTTCCATATGCTCTTTTTAAGAGAACGTTTGAAACCTCTCAAGGTTTCTAATTTTCAAGTCCCAGCTTAATAACACTTACTGACACTTTATATTGTTCCCCTACATATGAAACTGTAACCGTATTTTGGAGAGCCAGAAACAGTAATTCAGGGTAAGAAAATAACTATAAAACATGTGGTGCTTAATTGGTCAAACCTTCCATAAGAATTTTTTTTCCAAGTGTTTGTAAATCTTGGTGTTAAAAGCAACATGCAGTGTATGATCTCAAGCTATTTTAAGCACCAAGTCTTAGAAACTCTTACTAGCACACGCTACTAACTTTTAAAACACAAACTTGTGAATGCAAATTTGATGCATACAGTAGATGCACAGCATACAGGCACAGCAGTTGCAGCTTCATACTACCAAACTGCCTTTAAAAATCTGGCCTATGACACTGTAATTTGAAATACAACTTCAAAAGCACAGTCATCTATTCTCCTCTCACTATGAATGTATATGCAGTCTACTAAAGATTAAAGCAGTTGCATGTGGCTAGACTTTCAGAGGTGCTTAGCCCCTACACCTGTGACATGTTTGTAAGAGCTCACCATCCATCAGTTCCTAAGCATTCTGTAAGAAATGCTTTATGCAAAACATTTTCAAAGTTGCCTACTTTCACAAAGTATAAAAATGCAAACCGAAGCGATTTAAAAAAAAATAATCTGTTCCACTAAAAAAAAATCCTTTCCAATATTAAGTCTGTCTTACCATGCAAGAACCCAATTTCCAATGCCTATGTATTCAGTCACGTATACTTGCTTATTTCAAGACATGCTATTCTTTTTAAGTTATAAATATATTTTAAAGCATAGGACACACAAGAACTGTGCTTAATAAAAAATCTCAAGTGTATAGAACCTATATTGTTTTACTTTGATCTATCGAGACCTCCAAAGGAGCAATTTATGGTCCAATTATGCTTAAGGACTGGCAACGCTGCTTCTAAGACTAACACGTTTCAGTATGCTATGGCAGTTTGAAAACATCAAGCTACCTGGAAAAAAGGTCCCACCGGACTCAACAGTAGTCTTTTTTGCATAATCACATTTATAATGCAGTATTAGTGAAAATGTAGGTATACAGGCAATAGACTGTAAACCTGAAAAATCCTTTGATACACTGTGGCAATAAATAAATAAATAAGGCTTTTCCAGCCTATCAACTTACAAGCTTCAAATTAAGCACCGGAATTTCAAGGTCTCAATTTTACTGCTATTTTTTCAATCAGCAACATGTATCACTCAGATTACTTGTATAGGGAATAATCTTCTATACAAAAAAAAAAGAGGAATATTTATGCCAGTTAGAACTTAGATACACAGAACGTATGACAGACTTCATCAAACTATATGGCTTCACATACCATAAATAGCGTATTACACAAAAAGATGGTGTGTAGTAACACGGCACGGTTTCTGATCTACCTTATGTGACAGGTGCATTGCTTTAAGGTTGGTTAGGAGTTTCAATAGATGTATTTTTCCCAAGACCAATTGAAACAAATGATACACAACCACCACTGACTTCATTCCATACTGATTAATTAGTCATTCTTTGTATACTGCCCAGAAAACAGTGAATAGTAAGGATACAGCTATTACTATATATTATCAAAAAGACACAAAACGTATGTGTAGGTTCACACAAGTATTTTCAGTTAAAAATGAAACTGGATACAAGTACAAGCCTGGTTCAAAATAACAGCAAATATATAACCTTAAATCTCCAAATCTAGGATATTTACAGAATGACAGAACAGTTCTCAGAAAATAAATGCTTCTCATCCTGCTTTTGACTCACCCACTGAGTTCAGGACTAGATCCCTTGTCCAGAGATGCTCAGCACTAAGCATGAGACTAGCTACTACAAAAGCTGCAACCCTAGACACAACAGGGTGAGGTAAGGACATAGGAAGACTGCCTTTTGTATCAGAACCCCAGTGACTAAAAAGATGATCATAAGCTTCAAATCTGTGAATTTTTTCAGTCAGACTTTGAAGGTATTTAAAGCAAAAGAAGGTAAATTTCTTGTGTTGCATCTGCTGCTTCCCTGTTTATGAGTGCTCTATGGTACTGGGGGCACGCAGGGACAGAGAGGGAACTGAACAGCATGCAAAGGTTATACGAATTACTAACAAAACCGCCTTAAAAGTCAAAATGCCTTACGTGAAAATGAAATAGCAACATTTCATTTGATAATACTCCATTGTCATGCTTTGGCAGTTTGCAGCTTCATCTACAGTCACATTGTGACAAAGATACCAGGCAGAATTATTTTCAAATTATTACTGCTGAAAAGACTTTTCTGTCACCCAAAATCATACGCTAAGTAGTGGAATGCTACCGTGCTACTACTCAAAACCAGACGATTCTCATTGTTAAATGTAATGCCTTTTCCACAATTCACAATTAAACAGCCAAAAATCTTACTTGGATCCCTTCCTCCCTGCAAGAAATACACTTCCAAAATAAAACCCCTCAATCCTCTTACTTACCTGGTGGTAACTGAAAATTCTGAATGTTAGTTGGATTCTGAGGTGGCTGAGGCAAACGAGGTGCTAAAACTGTAGGAGTCAAAGTTGCTCTGATTCCACTCGTAGTTGCTGTTGGAGTCCTTGGCAGACTTTGTGCCACCGTATTGGCAGTGCCTTTAGCCATTCCTGTGGGGGTGCCAGGAGCTGCAGGAGGTATCCCACCAGGATTGGGAGCAACATTGGAGAGCCCAGCTTGCATAGTTTGCCCAATAATCATGTTACCCCCTGTAGTACTGGGCTGGCCACCAGTAGCCAGCGTCTGCTGCTGGGATACGGCCTGGACTATAGTTTTAGGAGACTCAGATTTGATGACCTGTGTGGCAGGAGCTGCTGGCACAGTGGAACCAGACTGGCTGTTCACAAGCGATGTCTGGAGGGAAACTCCAGATCCCACAGTGGCTGTAGCAACAGCAGGAAAACTCCCCACACTGATGGTTGAATTGATCACAGTATTGCTCCCATTCTGAGTGGCTGCACCAGCTGCAGCTACTGTGGGTCCTGTGGTGTGAATCGGTGGCCTCACAAGCGTTACTGTAGGTGCCCCAGTTCCGATGCTTGGTGGTGGCTGCGAGGAGATAACTGTGGGCGAGGGGGAAGATGCAGAGGACACAGCAGTAAGGAAAGAAGTCTGGATGACAGTGTTGGAAGCTGACGGCAAAACAGCATTAACAGTATTTCCTTTCCCCACAGATCCAGGTCCATTATTAACGAGAGGGGCCACAGCAGGTGCAGAAGCGGGGTTAGCAGTCACAGGAGTCCCGGAGAAAGCAGCACTTCCTGTATGGTGAGAGTTCATCACCACGTTACTCCCATTCAAAGTTTGCACTGTTGTGGTCCCAATCTTGCCATTCCTGGTGGACAAGGCAGTTGCCATGGTGCTGATAACCACCGATTTGCCCTGACTGAGGGTCCCTGGAGCAGCAGTGACTTCAGATCCTCCTGCTGCTGCAGTGGTGGTGCTGGTGCTCGTTGTGGTGGCTCCATCCAGAGCTGAAGTCTGGGACCTGGTGTTATGATTAATAACGCCCCCTTGCACTCCTCCTGCCCCTGCAAAACAACAACAACGTTAAACAGAGAGAACGGGCAAGAACAGAAGTCCAGCGAAGACAGAATGTTCTCCCTCATCACGAAGTCTTCTCCATCTCCCAGGCCGCCTGCCTGGAGTCAAGAAAACGGGACAGAGTACAAACTGAAGATGGCTTTGAGGACATTATCTTGAAGCCTCTAATTTCCCACCAAAGACTGCCAGATTCAATATTAATTGTAACACCCTTGTTTTCAACACTATAGTAAGACAAAATAGGGAGAACAGATTTGATATGAACCAAGGGTAGAGAGCGGGAAGATCATCTTAAGACTTCTTCCCCATTCTAGAGCCTGACATCACAGTTAGCAACAGGACTGCAACACCAAGGAAGGAAAAACGGCAATGGAAGACACGTTAATAAGACATATTCCCTATGCCTAGTGCATGTTAGCCTCTAATCCTTTCAGCTCCTACAGAGTAAGTCAGTTGGATCAGGAGGCTCAATAACAGCAAAATATGAAAAAGCAAAAGGAAAGAAAAACAAGGTAAGAAGTACTGCAAGGTCTGGAGCGGGTTACCAGAAGACACCTTCACTTTATTACAGAATTTGTTCTTCTGGATCTGAAGCTGCCACAGCCAGAGATAGTTAAAAATAAATGAGTAAAAGGCAAAGTCGGTTTTGAGAAGGGACAAGATGATGTAGCTTCTTGTCCTGAATAACCCTCATGTCTCTCGATGAGGCCTGGTGTTATCACAAGTACAATCACACACAGTCCGGGTCCTGGCCCTAAGGAGACAGAAATGGGAAAAAGAGTACTGACAGACAGATACTGAGATGCATGTTATAAAGCTTAGGGAGATCCTCCTAGAAGAGCTTCATTAATCATAACAGAGGGTCTGTAATATCTTCTCACACTTCAGCAACAAGAAAGAAAGAAAGGAAAAAAAAAAGGGGGGGAGGGGAGAAATTGCAGAGAGATTCTGGGGAGACATTCCTTTTAATTCCCTTGAAAAACAGCTTTCCTCCATTCTCATGTAGCCAGCCCTTAGTCCCAGTCTTCACACCAGCCCTCTGCAATCTTCACAGCACGAAGAAGGGGAATATTCCCAGACAGCTACGAGGGGGTGGGTGGGAGAAGACATTGTACAAGGTGGGGTGTCGTGGCCTGAATTCCCCCCCTTCCCGGGACCCGGTGTTGTGATACCACCCCCTTGAGGGCAGAGGAGGAACGAGAGGTGTTGAATGCCCCCTCCAAGCCCCCAGAACAAGGGAGGAGATGGGGGAAGAATATCCAGGCAGGGAGATGGGGGGGGGGGAAGCATTTTGAGGGAGTTCCTCCCCTTGAAATCCCCCCTCGCTTCCTCCTCTACAGGAAATAGGTGTCATGATTAATAACACCCCCTTGCACTTCAGCAACAGAGAAGGGGGGAGGGGAAGGAGCATTTACACAGACAGCTAAGGCGGCATTATCGAGAGGGAATCCCCCCCATAACCTCCACCCCTGGAAAGGGAAGGGGAGCAGTCACAGACGGCATGGGAGACACAGCCATTACCAAGGGGGTGGGCTCTGCCTCCCTCAGCCCCCGAGATCGAGAGAGCCCTTTTACACTCCAGCAACAAGGGCAGGAAAAGAAGAGGGGACCGGCAGAGTCACGGACGGGCACTGCCGGCTTATTCTGCGGGAAGGCTGCCCCCACACATGATAAAACACCCTCTAGTAAGCAGAAGCGAGGAGGGAAAATAAAGGGGAGGGAGCAGAAGCGCGGATACACACCGAGGGGGCATGATGAGGGGAGGCTCTCCCCCATATGATCGATACCACCCTTTGCACTCCCGCTCCTGCCACAACGAGAAGGAGGAGAGAGGGAAAAGGGGGGAAAGCAGTGAGGGAAGGAGGCAGCCGGAGCTGGGGAGTGGGGGGAGGGGAGGGCCCCTCTCCCTCAGAGCCCCCCACCCCTGCCCATGTTACCTGCTTTTGTGATCTCTGGGGCACTCAGTCCCATCTTGCTGCTGCTGCTGCTCTCTGTCTGGGCATTAGCATTGCCTCCTACTACTACTCCTCCAGGGCTAGGGCTAGTGCTGCTGCTGCTACTGCTGCTGCTCACAACATGGTTCCCCAGCAGCCCCCCAGCGGCCCTCAGGGGCTCCTGCGCCTTGTGGTGCTGGTGGTGGTGGCCGGAGGCTGCCAGCTGGGACTCCAGGGAGCCCACCAGGTCGCTCACCACCTTCTCATCCACCTCCGTGTTCAGGAAAACCTCATCCAGCAGATCCGAGCCCGCCGCC
>NW_009602058.1:0-14178 GCF_000690535.1 Cariama cristata
TGTTTTATTAAAGTAGTTTTAGTTTTCCAGCTGGTCTCTCTCCCTTTTCTCCTCTCCTTCCCCTTCTGGGAAAGGAAGGGGTTAATAGAGAGCATCTGCCACCTGCTTTAAGTGCCAGCCCAGCCTTAAACCCTGGCAGCGAGGCATGAGGAAAATGTCCTCGCTTTGAAGCTCCCTATGTGCTTGAATTTAAGCCTGTCCTTGAATGGAAGATAATCACCAGGACCAGAGGGACCTCAGGAGAGCATCTAATTTCTCCTCCTGCAGGAAAGCCCAGTCTGGTTGCACTTGCCCCTTATCTGCTTCAGAAAGGTCTCAAATCCTGGCCATTTGGGACAAAAACGTCATCTCCAGTGTCTGCGCAAAAAGGAGAATTCTCCAGAGCAGGCACTGAGGCTCTTTCTCGTGATATACTAGCCCTTGTAAGCGAATGTGGCACTGGCCTTTCAGCTGTGCTACTCTTTGAATGGGGGAGAGAAAGGGGAAAGGGAGGTCGGGAGATGTTGGGAGAAGTGATTGGATGGAGGTTGCTCCAGGACAGCATCCACAAAACAAGGGCATAGGGTTCACAGAATAATTCACAGAAAGGAATTCAGAAAGAAGGTCTCTAGTCCAACCAGGTTGCTCAGGGCTTTGTCCAGTTGGGTCTTGAAAACCTCCAGGGATGGAGACTGCACAACCTCTCTGGGCACCCTTTCCCAGTGCCTCATTGTCCTAATGGTCAAAACCACACCATTGAAAGGAAAGACGTCACTGACGGGAAGGGTAGTCGAGCTGGAATTCACAATTCTTAATATTTTAACTGAAGGGGAGAAAAGTACTCACAATACCCTAAGGAAGAATAGAACTCCATGGAGTAAAGTGGACTTGCTCTTCTGAAAGTGTGAGCCTGGTTGTACCATCTGACACTCTGTTACTATAAATATATTTTCTTTATCCCTCACCAAAGGAAATTCCCAAACTGAAAGTAACTGCAGTGGCTGATAAAGTAGCCAGCTCAAGCCTGGAGAGGAATAATCCTGGGATATTAAAGAGTGACATAATTTGACGTAATCAAAATGCAGTTAGGAGATTGGCTATCCCAAATTTGCAATTCAAGCTGCAATTTGAAGATATCTGATTTACCATCTGCAGCAAGTGGAGAGGTTTCCACCAGACTTCCACGCTGCTGTTTCATAGAAGCATCAAAGAGGAGCCAGCGGGAGGGAAAAACAATTCCCAGTTCGCTCTGTTGCTGATGACAGTGCTTGAAGATTTCGTCTCTGACTTGGAGCAGAACATGTGACTCTTTTTTTCCCACGACTATGACAGCTTAATTGGAGTTGCATGAAATTGTTTTCCTTTCACAGTAAATAACATCAAATTTGACTATGCCCTCGCTGGTTCTGTGTCTAAACTCTCAGTGACTGGTTTTATTAAGGGTGTGCATCATCTGAGCAACAGTGGAAGCGGTAGACCAATTTCTGTGGTTAGTCACAGTGGCATCAAAGTAGGTAAATCTCTAATTGCGTGAACATAGCCTGTTCTATAGCAATTAAAGTCAATGCGGCAGTGGGGAAGGACTCCGGGTGAAAACCACTGTAAGTCAGAAGTCACCAGGATTTATCTGACCTGTAGCACATTTAGCAATAGTGAAGAGGGGTGAGCAGACTACGGAGATGAGCAGTCACGTAGGGTGGGTTTCAGCTCCTGCTTCAGACACCAGATGGAAGCCAGCCTCCCATTGCTGGTAGACATCAAGAGGTCTCTTGCTAGCAGAGCTTCAGGGCTCACTTCTGTTGTCCACACAAGGGCAACAGGAGGCAATTTAAGATGCTCTGAGGTATCTTAGACATCCATATGGGCTCAGCAAATATGACACAGGACTTATGAGAGATCTGTGCTCTTTTATACCGGTGGCTGAAGGACAAAGAGGACATACTAAGGTATGTCAGATGGCACTAGATGTACATCTGGTAAATGCAGTCAGTTTGACATGCTGTAGAGCAATCGCAAGGCTGCTGTACATTTGATTTTGGAAGGCAATCATCTCCTACATCCTGTACACCAGGCCCAGCACCCACAGAGCTGGGCACTCCAGCACAGCTTTTGCAAGGGCATCTGAGATACAGGTTTCAAGGAAAAGAGGACAAGCACAAGTACATTTAGATGAGCACAAACAGTTTGACTCAGGTTTCTGGTTTATAATAGCCAGTTGGGAACGTGAAGAGAGAGAGAAAAAATCTCAATACTAGCTCATAAGTCCCACAATATTTTTCCTGGGAGACGCACAGATGTGACTGGTAGTAAGCAGGGCTTGTTTTGAGGTCTGGATCTCTGCATTCATCTTCTGGGTCTGTAAGAGCCCACCCAGTGTGGTGCTGACTCAGTACACACATGTGTGTGAGTGGAGGTTGATGCAAAGAAAGGAGAGGCTGGCCCACACTCACATCAAAGCATTAACAGTAAGATTTCATCCAGTAAGATTTGGGAATCCCAGCCCCTGAACCAGACGTGCTGTAGGAGAAGGATGTTTTTTCTTTCTGATAGAAACACTGATTTTTTCTGAAATGATGAATTCTTGGTTGTGAGAGGAGAAAAATTGCTTATTAAGCAGCAAAGTCAGTAGCTCAGTTTTCTCATCTTGGTCGAGCAGTGGAGTTTTAGTTATACTTTTAAGTCATTTTAGTTATCTCTTTAAGTCGTTTTAGTTTTCCCTTTAAGTCCTTTTAGTTACACCTAAAATGAGTCCTTTTTTTCAACAGAAAAAAGTAGAGAAGTCCTCAGTCACAGACTCAGCTTGCTTGTTGTGTTCTGGGAACCTCCCAACAGCTCCTCGGGGGCTGCTGCACATCTTTGCGCATGGAGATGTCCTAACGTTTGCATGTGCATAGAAATGCAATGAAAAACATCGCTATCTCACTCCGCGCATCCATATCAGGGCAACATAGAGTGAGAAGCAAAACCAGCAACATTGCAAGTAGAAGTAATCAGCCGAAGAAGCAGCGTGTTCCCGGGTGGCAGATGGTGTATGTTGAGGTTGGCAGGATAATGAATTTTGACTGCAAGGATGTCTCTTTCTTCTGAAGGGTCTTGGCGTGCAAAGTGGGGGGGCTGTGCCTAAAAGTTTGTCTATGCTAAGGTTCACCGTAGAAGCTCTGTCATGTCCCAAGTTGGTGTCTTGCTCTGCTGCCCTAGGGTGGATGTGCTGCTAGCTTGCCTTTTCGAGGTTCCTCTGCTTTCACAGAATCCCAGAATCAATTTGGTTGGAAGAGACCTCTAGGATCATCGAGTCCAACCTTTGCCCTAACACCCCCATGTCAACCAGACCATGGCACTAAGTGCCACGTCCAGTCTTTTCTTAAACACCTCCAGGGATGGTGACTCCACCACCTCCCTGGGCAGCCCATTCCAATGCCTAATGACCCTTTCTGTGAAGAAATGCCTCCTCATTTCTAGCCTGAACTTCCCCTGGCGCAGTTTCAGACTATGTCCTCTTGTCCTATCACCAGTTGCCGGGGAGAAGAGGCCAACTCCCACTTCACTACAACCTCCTTTCAGTTTCTAAAAAAAAAAATGCCAGGGGATTTCCATTACAGTCAGGCCCTCTGTTTTTCACATGTCATTTGAAAGACGTGGGAGAAGAAAACAAAAAAAGGATACCTTCGGTAGAATCATAGATTCGTAAAATTGTTGATGTTGGAAAACACCTTTAAGATCATCAAGTCCAGCCGTTAACCTAGCACTGCCAAGCCCACCACTAAACCATGTCCCTAAGCACCACATCTACACGTCTTTTAAATACCTCCAGGGATGGGGACTCCACCACTTCCCTGGGCAGCCTGTTCCAGTGCCTGATAACCTTTTAGGGGAAGAAATTTTTCCTAATATTCAATCTGAACCTCCCATGGCACAACTTGAGGCTATTTCCCTCTCTGTCCACAAACAACAGGTCTAGCAGGGCACCTCCTCTAGTTGGTACCTTTACCAGTTGTGTTAGGAAGTTCTCTTCCACATGCTCTAGGAACCTCCTAGACTCCTTCCTCTCTGCTACGTTGTATTTCCAGCAGACATCTGGCAAGTTGAAGTTGCCCACAAGAACAAGGGCCGGTGACCGTGATACTTCTGACGGCCTGTTGTAGAATGCATCATCTGCCTGTTCATCCTTGTTGGGTGGTCTATAACAGACTCACGCCATAATGTCCTCCCTGCTGACCTTCCCCCTGATCTTTACCCACAGGCAGTCAAACTTGTCATCTTCGTCATCATCAACTTCAGTACAGTCAAGACACTCCCTTACATACAATACTACTCCACTGCCTCTCCTGCTTCGCCTGTCAGAAAGGACTTTTCTGAGCACCTCGGTGTCCCATGAATTTCAATTGTGTCTGCGTACACATGGGCACGCCAGGCTCTTTCCCCAGTGGCAGGTAGACCAAGAATAAATTCAGGAGTGATAACTTACTGCTCACTGGCAGCAAGGGGACCTTTGCAATGCATGGACAAACGGAATGGTGGGACCTGCTCCAGAAGCCTCCTGCCAAGTCGTGCAACTTGGTGACCAGAGCCATGGGAATTTCCAAAGTTATCTGAACAACCAAGGCGGGGATAAAGCAACCGGACTTGAAAGGAGTGGTAGGATCTCTGCTGAAGGGAACATGGCCATGATGCAGCTCGTATACCCAAAATCTCCTTAGCTGTGTTACTAATTACATACTGGGTTATTAAATTGCATCTCTTCTCTGGGGAAGAGGGAGGGGGAAGAAAACAAACAAAAGAATTCAGTGAAGACTTGGTACTTTAAATCTGGATACTTTAAATCTGTGTCCCATCTGTGGTAGAGCTTGAGAGTGCTGCCTCTTTCAACCACAAGCGTTTGGTGCAGCAGTGGCTGAGAACAACCCTCCAGCGTGTGTTGTGTGAACACATAGGGATGAATTCAGAAAGCAGGACACCTCATGAAGTCAAGGGACATGGGTCTCCCCCAAAGGAATACCACAAACATATTCACATTTGTAACTGCTTTTATGATTCTATATGTTCCGCCATAACAAAGTGAAGATCTGAGAGACAGCTGGTTCTTTAGCCAGTGGTGCAGAAGAGAGATTGATGGACATTGCTGAGAAGGCTGAAGTGCCCTTTTTTGTGCAGTCTGTCCTAAAAATACTGTGTGCGACCAAGGAACAGTGTTAACACCAGGATAAGCGGGTAAGATCTCGGTCCAGAATAGGGAGGGAGCCAGTTTCAACACTCAAATGCATGAGAGAATTTCAAATTGGCTGCCCTTGCTTCGTCCTTAAATATTTAAGAGACAGACAGTGGAATTGGAGAGCTTGTAATGACTGTTCTAGTGAGCACATGGAAGATGGATGAGGTACTTGAAGATAGGAAAAGGTGTAATGCAGTACTGATCTTTAAAAAGGAAGAGAAAGATGAAGGAATTATTGAGTCAATTTAAATAAATTTCTGGGAAAAAAAAATAGAATAAGTAATTATATTATTTATAATACCAAAAAGCAAAAACTGGCTGCCAGGTGAGCTGGAAAACAGATTTATGGAAAAGAATGAGGGGGTCCTGGTGAAAAAGAAGGTGAAAAGTAGTGCTCTTGGGGCAAAGAAAGTTAACCCCAGACTGTGCTGCACCAGCAAGACTGCATCTGACAACTGCAGGGGAAGCCCTGTTTGGCACTTGTGGGATCACATCTGGAGCACTGCCCAGTTTGGGGCTCCCCAGTACAGGAAAGACATGGATGTACTGGGGCGAGCCCAGTGAAGGGCTACCAGGATGGTTGGAGGGCTGGTGCACGGGATATACGAGGAGAGGCTGAGGAACCTGGGTTTGTTCTGCCTAGAGAAGACATGGGATAGAGATTCTTGTGTTCTAATGATTACTTGATGGTGTAGACACAGAGCCAGACTTTTCTGGGAAGGATATAGTAGATGGACAAGGAGCCATGGACTCACGTTGCAAGAAGGAAAATTCAGATTAGATACCAGGAAAATATTTGACACCACAATAGTGCTTAAATACTGGAACAGGCACCCAGAGAGTTTTCTAGGATCTCCTTTCTTGGAGATATTCAACACTCAGCTTCAAAGTCCTGAGCAACCCGCTTTATTTTGGGCAGAGGTTGGACCAGAGGCATCTACAGGTCCTCTCCAGCCTATATTATAAATCTAAGAAGTTCAGATTCCCCCTGCACTGGATAGCTAGGATTTGTTAAGCAATGACAAGCTATTAAGTCATTGCATCTTGAGAAGCTGAGTTGACTCTGCTGAGCGCAGTGGAGTTTCAACAGTAAATCTCAAAGAATAGGACAGATGCAAAATAAGATGCAGCAGACATTTCAGTTGACCTGTTTCAAGCTTCTCATCTGAACTGCTGGACTGCAAATACCCTGGGAGGTTTATAAATGCCACAGTCCTGGTTTTGTTCAGTGGAAACAGCAGCTCAAGAATAGAGACATGGAGCAACCTTAGGATCAGCCGAGAATAGGTGTTCTGGCTATGGACAGTTAATAAGGCAGTTGACTATAGGGCTCTGGGTTTCCACACTGAAAAGAGGGAGTTTAATTCCTCATGTTTCTATTTGCATCTATCTTAGTTTATTTTATTATTGAGCTAGCCCAGTCGGGTGCCGGTTTTCTTACAAATAACATAGTCCTAATTGCAATCTCTTTATCCAAGCAGCTCTGTTCTTCATCTCTGAGACAAAAGAACTCTTGCGGAATAAACAAAGGAGGCTCAATTCCTATGAGATACTGATTTTGGGAGAGCTTCATCATTTATAACATAATGAATTGACTTAATCAGGTCCATTATAGGAGAAAAAAGCCACAACAGGCTGGTTGGAGGATGCTGAATGTCTCAAAGGGTATTTTCACCTAAGACGCATCAGCATGTAGCAATTATACGAGTTGTTTGTGGCTACTTGATTAACGGGACACTGGGCTGACTAATCTGCTCTGATGATGCGGGATAGGCTTATGACGAGAAAAGTCTACAATAAAATTATAAGAATGCGGTTCAAGTAGGCCTTGAGAAGTCATTTAGTCCAAGTTCTTTAGTGTGCTTAAATATGCGCATGCAAGTTGCATCTATACTGGAAATTAAACAGGACCTCTTCATGGCCCTGGGGTTTTGTAGCATGGTGTAATTCATATTCAAACAGTCAACAGCCCTGCAGCCCTGCAGAGAAGGACCTGGAGGTATTGGTGGGTGAAAAACTGGATGTGACCCGACCATGAGCGCTGGGAGCCCAGAAAGCCAACCGTGTCCTGGGCTGCATCCCAAGCAGTGTGGCTGGGCTGCATCCCAAGCAGGGTGGCCAGCAGGTCGAGGGAGGGGATTCTGCCCCTCTGCTCCGCTCTGGGAAGACCCCCCCTGCAGTACTGCCTTCAGCTCTGGGGTCCTCAGCACAAGAAGGACAGGGACCTGTTGGAGCGAGTCCAGAGGAGGCCACGGAGATGATCGGAGGGCTGGAGCACCTCTGCTGTGAGGACAGGCTGAGAGAGTTGGGGTTGTTCAGCCTGGAGAAGAGAAGGTTCTGGACAGACCTCAGAGCAGCCTTCCAGTCCCTAAAGGGGCCGACAAGAAAGCTGGGGAGGGACTTTTGACAAGGGCAGGGAGTGACAGGACAAGGGGCAAGGGCTTTAAACTGAAAGATGGTAGATTTAGATTAGATATAAGGGAGAAATTTTTTACAATGAGGGTGGTGAAACACTTGCACAGGTTGCCAAGAGAGGTGGTAGATGCCTCATCCTTGGAAACTTTCAAGGTCAGGTTGGACGGGGCTCTGAGTAACCTGGTCTAGTTGAAGGTGTCTCTTCTTATGGTAGGGGGATTGGACTGGATGGGCTTTAAAGGTCCCTTCCAACCCAACCCATTCTGCCATTCTATGATTCTGTGATAACACCTTCCCCCCTCTTAAACAAGACAGCCTCATCCCCACTCTCAACGGGGGACAGTCCTCAGCCTGAGCAATCCTGTGCTCGATAGCTTGGGGAAAAACTGTGCCAAAGTCTGTGGTAAGACTCAAACAGGACAGTTGTGGGACA
The DNA here is from genome assembly GCF_000690535.1 of Cariama cristata. NCBI lineage: Eukaryota > Metazoa > Chordata > Aves > Cariamiformes > Cariamidae > Cariama > Cariama cristata. The sequence goes on from NW_009602058.1 coordinate 8,037, forward strand.
GTCCTTGAACCAGTGCTCTGCCCAGTTTGGACAACTGATGCCCTTGAGTGAGTTGTGTTACTGCAAGACAGCTAGGTGGGAATTCCTGAGACCTCGTTTGACATCTGGAAGTAGCCTATTTCTGTGTAGATTTGGTAAATTTAGTGAACTGACAAGCATCAGGAAAAACATTAAGAAGAGGTAAAGTAGGGGTCAGGAATAATTTACAGGCAAATTTTGCTGTCCTTCCCGCCTGTGAATAATTTTCTTGCAGGTCTATGTTTTATCCAGCTAAGTTGGCTGGTAATTGCTTGCATGTAGATCTTTTTCACTGAAGCATGAAGAGGATTCAGTAGCAGCCATTCAGTTTGAGCTGTACTTGTTAACAAAAGCTGGTCAGCAAAATTCAGGCAGCACAGCTCTTCCTACAGCTTTGCTGATGCGTTCGTTTTGACTGATTTTCCTGCAAAGTAAATTTGCTGATGAATGAGCTGTCTTTGCTGTTTGTCTTTGCAAATGTGTCCTCAGAGTCTGTAGGGCTGCTGGCTATATAAAGTCCTCTGGAAGCAGTTTTTAATTTTGCAGAAAATTTCTAGATTTGGAGATTTTTATCCAAGAAAAGTGCTGGAATTCAGCAATATTGGTGTTTTGTGGAAAGGAACTGGCTGGATTTTTTCCCCCACTTTTGTGCGTGTCCATCCACTTGTTTTGGGTCATACAGGGAAATCAGCTGAGTGTTGTGCTCTGCATTGCCTTCTTTTATGGAAGATGATGACTCCCAAAGGAAAAAATGTGATCTTTCTCAGTGGCTGCAGTGGTGATGCCCCTATCCTACACATGAAGATGCATCTAAATTTTACGCAGGCAGGGTAAACCTCCTGGTGCTGAGCTTGTGTATTTATGTATGGGGGCTGACAGCAAACCTTTGGAGCAGATTGTCGTCATTGCAGGGGACCCTTTTATGGAAGATGATGACTCCCAAAGGAAAAAATGTGATCTTTCTCAGTGGCTGCAGTGGTGATGCCCCTATCCTACACATGAAGATGCATCTAAATTTTACGCAGGCAGGGTAAACCTCCTGGTGCTGAGCTTGTGTATTTATGTATGGGGGCTGACAGCAAACCTTTGGAGCAGATTGTCGTCATTGCAGGGGACCTCTCTCTCTCCAGTCCCCAACTCCCTGGATGACTTCTGCGGGGGAAAGTTTTGATAGAAATTTCACCATTGCTGGGGAAAATGGCTTTTTCTGTCCCTTCTTGACATCATGGAGTACCACCAAAGCCCTCCTAGACTTGTCCTCCTCAGCAGAAGGGAGGAGAGAAGGGGAAGACATAAGTCAGAGTCTTGCCTGTCAGTGTGTGGGAGTGGGAACCAGCTTGATATCATGGTCCAAGGCTGATGAATTGTAAATTTGACTATTGTTGCCTTTGAATAAATATCTTTTTGCTCATTTGGGGAGATATGGGAGCCTGATGTGGTTTTCTTTCTGAAAATGCTAGCTGCTTTCCCTGGCCAGTTGGACACAGCACCAAGGACAATGTCCCAGGAGGGCATGTGTTCTTTCCAGACCACTCAAACTTTGGTCCTTCAGCTTCTCCCCGTGGGTAAAACTGGAAGCACTTGTTCTAAGGACATCTGCTATTCCACTGGCCTTATTTCTCCAACTCTGGCAGTAAAATCCTCTTCACTATTTATCTTATCCTTCATCCTCTCCATCAGCATCCCATCCTTTCTCCTCTTGTCCCAGTTTTTGTGCCACCCAGGTCTCCTCTGGGCTACCACCTCTTCTCTTGCAGAATGCACCTGGGTATATGGTAACCCCCCCGAAATATTTGGGGATGGGACGATACTCCCAAAGAGAAATTTATTAAAGGAAATGAAATTCAGGTCAATGCAATTATATGGAAATCAGCAAGGCCGAAGTGGACAAAAATAGCATTTGTTGATGACGTGTTTGGCAAGTAGTCAGAGCTCCTTGTCAAAGAAAGGGCTGTGGAGAGCTCTGCTCTAGGTTGCTCAGAATGGTTAGTCTTTGGCATGGCAATGTCAGGTGCATGGGACATGAGGAAATGTAGACCTGCAGCTTTGGAGGTTGTTGAAGAGATCTTGTAGAGAGCTGTTGGCATGAGATGACCCTCTAGACTGCTGACAAACCAGACAGCTAGAAATATGGTGTTTTGGGAGAACCAATGGGATCTCAAGGCTAGGACGAGTTTTGCAGAGCTGGATGTCTTGGCTCATATAGGAGATAAGTGTTTAACTGAACTCTTCTGCATCTCGGTTTCCTTTTATGTAAATGGTCCAAAGAAAAATAAGCCCTGGGGGTTCGGATATGAACCAGGATTTGAAAGATGTTAAGCTCCACCACCCTGGCTCATCTCAGCAGTAATCCCATCTACAGGAGCCTGTAATCATGTACATGAGTGAGTTTAGGTTACTGTGGGACCACGGGCACACAGAAAGGGGAGTGGGTTTGTACTTTCAATTACTCTTCAGGAACTGACTCCTCCATGTCCTCATTTCCCTAAGCCCTTGGGCATGCAGAGAGCTGAGGCAAGCTCAGCACCTTCTTCTGGGTCCACGCAGGTGCACTCAGGTTCCTGCCAGAGGGTATTTGTGAAAGGGGGCTTGTATGGTCTCAGCCCCAGGATGGGTGTGTGCATCTCAGGAAAAGTAGAAAGTTTTCCCGCAGGATGGCCTGCCTGCTGCAGGAACAGCCTGCAAGAGGACCTTTGTCAGCACAGCACAGATGCAATGTCCTTTAATTGCGTGTGGTCCACCACTGAGTGAAAGTGAGTAGGTTAGAAGCTCCCTGGGTTCCTTGACTTGAGTGTAGGAGTTTACCACAGAGACACCTCCATCTGCACCCATCACCCTAGGTTTCCCTATAGACCATGGACACCAGGGTCAATCCAGTTTGTGGGTACAATTTATCTTACTATAAAGCTGATGGCCACCATTTGTTGAAGAACCCCAACAGCACTTGCTTCTTTCCATCAGTTATAAAGGGAACCTACGTGATGAGTTCAGATGGAGACTGCCGTGCTGGTTGCATTTAGATCGCTGATAAATCCCCACATTTATGACTTAATTCCTTGTCTGTACAAGTGGTATAATGGCATTCCCTCATTTCATCTGGGTGTGTGTGCGTTTCTGCAGGGCAGGGGTGTGACAGGCACAGAAGTTGGTGGAAGATCACAAGGTTGTCGCCAGGTTAGAAAGTCCAGCTGAAACAGAAGATCTACCTCCAAGTAGCATAAGAAATGTAATTGCTGTTTCTAAGACGCTCAGAGTTCCTTGGCTCAGGGTCCAAGGCCTTGTATTATTGATGATAGTGAGCGCGTTTAGGCAGAATCTGAAAGAGTTTATTTTTTTTTTATTCTCCTTGCCAGGCTTTTGAAGACTTCAGCTTTCAAACAAAAGAAGAAAATTACAATTTTAACATGTGCCAGGGAACCTTGAGGGAGGTCATGTTCTTTTATTATTTCACATATCCTTGGGTTTTTTTTGCTACGAAAGAGTCAGGCACAATCCTGCCCAACACAATCTGCTAACTGGCAGGAGGAGACAGGGACTTTCAGCCTTGGTCCCATCAAGCATAGGTGGAAGATGGCTTTGAACCAAATATTGTGTCTCCAATCATCTGCCTAACACCAACATGACTGCTACCCTGAACTGCTTTAAAGAGTGATGCTGTCATCTGTTTTATTGCCTTTTCTTTTCTTTCCACACTCAAGAAGCCACGGCAGTCCAGGCTGCAGACCTGCAACTCGGCATCTTTGAATAGTCCCAGGAAGGAAAATGACAGGCATTTTCTTTCGCTGACAAAGAGACCCAAACTGAATTTCTAAGAAAGCAGCATAAAGTAGTAAATTAAGCATTTGCTAGGACACAAGCGAAAAGAAAATGAGTAATAAAATATGAAAAGTGCAAGCATTTATTTTTCTTCATTTCAACAACCTGCTGTGATATTCTCCCAGGGAACAGTTTGGCTTCGTCTCCCAAGGCCAGCGCAGGGCTGGTATGGGGAGGGGAGAGGAAATACCACGGTTATGAACTCCAAGGAAGTCATAAAGAATGTTACGGTATTTCGCTTGCAGAGCAGCAACTGGTTTTCTTCTTCAATCCCCACCTCACCGAATGATGGAGCTACCCCAAACAATAGGAAATCTGTTGGGGAGGTGCACTGGGTGGAGGTGACCTTCACATGTGTGTGGCCCGGCATGAGTGAGTTATGTGGCCCATCAATGAAGATTGAGTTTTGCCACCACAAATGGGTTTCTCGTGCTTGGGGAGGATGTGTGGGCAAAGCATGGAAAGTTTCACTCTGTTAAAGTTGAAAATCTTCCGTTTACACCTTTTTTGAGTGTTTTGTCCTGTAAAAGCTATATCTGCTTTGAAACAGCAGTTGAAACAAACACTTGCACATTCATGCAGTGAAACACTTCCAGCGTATTCCCCTTCTCAAAGTGAATCGTTGACTTTTTTTCCCTCTCTGAGGCAACAATAGAAAATAAAAACTTGCAATTTTTCTCCAGGATAAGGCTGAGGGATATCATGCAGCTTTTGTACTTTAGGACACGGTCAGACGTCGTCTTGTCAGGCCAGTTACAATAGCTCACTCCATGGCTGCATCTCCTCATGGTTACTGCTCCAGAGCTGAGCAACATTCGTGGTCCAAGTGAGTGCTCTTCACACCTTCAGTGCAGTCAGCCAGCTTAGCTTAAAGGCCCACAAAGGTGGTTTCAGCCAACACGTCTGGCTTGGAACCTTAAGTGGTGCACAAAACACCTCCTGGAATTACCTCTCCCTCCTTGCTGACTCTGCAGAACATCTAAAGGCCTGGCTTTGACCCAGGTGGGATTCATCTCCAGTTGCAGAGAGCTGACTTTAGATGTCAGTAGGACATCTACTTGTGCATGGGATGTAAGTGACAATTACTGAGAACATCAATGATATTAGCAAGAATGATTCAGCTCCTAAGCACTGATGACTAATGTCATTCGAGACACTTTATAGTACTCAGATAGGAGAGAGGACCAAGGCATGAGACATTTCTGTGTAGATAAACTGGGTTGTACCTTTGCTTGTCATTGACTGGAAATGGAATTTAGATTATCAGGTTGTAATTCAACTGTCAAAATGCAGTTTCTCACTGCCATTTGAGACTCTGTTGGGTAACATTACCCCAGTGGGCATCTCCGTGTAGCCTCTAAGCTGAGAGATCTGAAATGACAAACTGAATCTCAGCCCATGGGGCTCTCTTTTAGAAAGCCTGAATTAGTTAAAATAAATCTGATGCTCAGTCTGGAGACCCCAGCTACAGAAGATATCTATGGCCAACTTTGCAAAACTTAGGTAACACAGCATCGATTGGTGTCACAGAGTGACTGTGTGTGAGGATGGTTCTGCAAGTGGTGACTTACCCACAGCCCTGGGACGACACTGCATCCCCGTGAAACAGATGGGGGATTTTAACAGGGTGAATGAAGTTGCTCAAACTGGAACTTGGCCAGGACGGTGGGGTTAACACCTCTTCTACACAAAAAAAATGCCAGGGTATTTCCATTACAGTCAGGCCCTCTGTTTTTCACATGTCATTTGAAAGACGTGGGAGAAATAATAAAAAAAGGACACCTACTGTAGAATCAGACATTCATAAAATTGTTTATGCTGGAAAACACCTTTAAGATCATCAAGTCCGGCCGTTAACCCAGCACTGCCAAGTCCACCTCTAAACCACGTCCCTAATGACCACATCTACACATCTTTTAAATCCCTCCAGGGACAGTGAATCCACCACTTCACTGGGCAACTTGTTCCAGTGCCTGACAGCCCTTTGGGTGAAGAAATTCTTGCTAATACCCAATCTAAACATCACCTGGTGCAACTTGAGGTCATTTCCTCTTGTCCTACTGCTTGTTACTTGGGAGAAGAGACCGACCCCCACCTGGCTACAACCTCCTTTCAGGTCTTTGTAGAGAGTGATCAGGTCTCCCCTCAGCCTCCTCTTCTCCAGACTAACCCTCCCCAGCTCCCTCAGCCGCTCCCCATCAGACTTGTGCTCCAGACCCTTCCCCACCTCCGTTGCCCTTCTCTGGACTCACTCCAGCCCCTCAAGGTCTGTCTTGTGGTGAGGGGCCCAGAACTGAACACAGCACTC
>NW_009602058.1:14473-16729 GCF_000690535.1 Cariama cristata
TCCCTTGGAAGAGCCTCCCTACCCCTCAGCAGATCAATACTCCCACCCAGCTTGGTGGTGTCTGCAAACTGACTGAGGGTGCCCTCCATCCCCTCATCCAGATCATCAATAAAGATATCAAACAGAACTGACCCCAATACCAAGCCCTGGGGAACACCACTGGTGACCGGTCGCCTACCGTATTTAACTCCATTCACCACCACTCTGTGGGCCCAGCCATCCACTCAGTTTTTTACCCAGCGAAGAGTTCTCCCGTCCAAGCCATGAGCAGCCAGTTTCTCCAGGAGAATGCTGTGGGAAATGGTGTCAGAGGCTTTACTAAAGTCTAGGCTTTACTAAAGTCCACAACCTTTCCCTCATCCACTAAGTGGTTGACCTTGTCGTAGAAGGAGATCAGGTTAGTCAAGCAGGACCTGCCTTTCATAAACTCATGTTGGCTGGGCCTGGTCGCCTGGTTACACACAAGAAAATGTGCACAAGAAAACATCTTGGCTTGCTTCATCTGTGAGCTGGAAAATGCCCAACTGGTCAGATAGTTGGTTTTCCAGTATAATTTTTCTCTCATGGTCCATTAACCCTCTTGTTGATCTTTAGCTTTGTACCATATCCTCATGATCCTTGGCTTTATGCTTATCTTCTGAGTTTTGATGTGAGGATCTTCCACACAGTATTAACAATTGGAAGGGAATTCCCAGGAGACTGGATGGTCTCTGAGAACATTGCTCCTAATGTGATAGAAAACTACGTGTATGGGCATTGCTGCAGATAGGCTTTGCCTTCGGCTTAAAAATTTACCACATATCTTCAGCTTTGAGGAGACCTCCATGATGGGTGCCCCTTTCTCCTGGCATGTATGGAGAAGATGGATAATTTGTCACTCTTTCTGTGAGAGAGGACCTTCATTGAATTGCTTTGCATCTGCTAAAGGGGGAGATCACTGCTCAGGCAGATACTGTGAAACAGCTCACGTTTGGTAACCAAAGGTATTTGGTAACTGTAGATTTCTTTGATTCTCTCTACGAGTTTGCCCTGTGCCTGAATTTCTTGTCCTGCAAGCGTTTTGCATCCATTTCATCAAATTAATCCTCAAAATTCTCCTTTGCCTTGATCCAGCAGAGAGACAGCAGCTGGGCTGCTGGCATATGAGACTAAATACTGCCTTTGATGCTGACTGATAACTTCTTGTAGTTTCTTTGATGTGCCTGCCTTTTGCAGAGCCTGTCCTTCTGATCTGTATTTGCACCCTGCCAAGCTCAGTGGAAGTTCAGTTCACTAAAAGTCTATTAAAAACCTCCTTGGCCTGTGTTCTTCACGCTTTCACACAGCTATATTTTGGTCCATTCACTGGGTGTTTGATTTCCATTAGTCCCTTCACAGATGTGGAGCTCCTCGTGTGTACACTGGCTCACCAGCCCTTGCATGGAAAGGGTTTCAGGATCCAAGCTGAAGTGTTAATGCTGCTGTAGGAGAGGACCAGCGCTTTTCTGGAGTGTGCTGGAAGGGGAGAGACTGTTGCTTCCCAGCAAGCAAACGTGCAGACCACTTGCTAGACCTAGGCAGGAGAAAAGCGGAGTTGCTGGGACTCCAGCTAGCACGCTGGACTTACATTTACATCCCCAGCAGCAAGACGAGGTGTGAAGTTGGTTTCTATGGATGATTTAGTGGTTGGCAAAGGCTGGAGCTGGTAATTGGTACCATTTGTGCTAATTTTGTCAGCACTTTTCCCCCTGCCCAATTGGCTCATGTTGGCCTTTTAATTTTATTTTTTTGTTGTTTTTGTTTTTTCGGTTTAGGGGAACAGAGTTGTGGTTTCACATTCTTGTTAAAGATCAGGACTGTGATTTATTCTGGGTGGAGGCTGGAGGGGAGAGCACAGGGAAGGAGGTTATAATTGGACTTGGGTTTCATATTAGGTTTAGAAAAACAAATAAACTGGCTGGAACAGCAGTGGAGCCGAGTAATTCTATTTCACTTCACACCAAATTTAGTAAGATGGAAGAAAAAAATAGCTCAGTTTCACAAACCCGTGGCAATTCTTTCTTCCTACCTTAGGTTTTCCTCTCTTCCCTTAGTTTGTGTCTGCTGAGAAGAGGCACACGTAACCTTCAGCTTCCCTGGGTTCCAGCTTTAAAAACTGTAAACTTTATATAACATTGTAGGGTTTGTGGGTGTAGTAATGGGTCTTTTTCTGCTAGGTCAATGTTCAAATCCTCCCTCCCGACATCACTAGCAAAAATCCTCCAGCCTTAGGAACAC
>NW_009602058.1:16760-36852 GCF_000690535.1 Cariama cristata
TTCTTGCAGGAACAAACTCCAGAAGTCAGGAGGTGATCATCTCACCAGGTTTATTTGATATATCTCAGAACAATAAAGAGAGGGTCCTTTTATCTGCTGGATACCTCCGCATTTGATAGGAAAAGGACTGGATGCTGGCAGTTTGCTTTTCTTCAAAAGCTGCCTCAAGGGAATGAGTTTTGATCTGCCTGAACCAGCCTGCAAACCCGGAGTGGAAGGTGGATCATCCTTCAGCTGGCACTGCACGAAGGCTCTCAAAGGCGTGGGGTTGCAAAGACAGACCTCAACAGACCTGCTGTACCCTCCAGCTGCCTCAGGGACAGAGCCTACGTAGGCCAAGGTGTTGGTCGAGCTCGATCACTGGGGATCAGGCGGATTTCACCTCAATCTAGATGTTTCCAGCTGAGCTTGTCAACCTAGACTCCTTCTATAGGCAATAAAGAAATACAGAATTCTTAGGATACCATACATTTGAGCTGTTTTCAGTGTCTTCTTTGGGTGAGTTGAATCACACCCATGGCTGAGTAAACATCTCTTCAGTGCAAAGAGAGCCCAAGGCAACCAGGTCTTACAGAGATGCGTACATTTGACTGGGTAAACCTTGTCTTTCCCATCGGCACACTGCTTTTCTTGGCAAAAGGATAGGAAGAAAAGCCCTCAGGAACAAGTGGTAGGGCAATTTTCTACCTAGAAAACCACTTGCACTCTTCTAATGGTGCTCTAGGCTACAGAAGAGGTAAGATTACCCTGTATTTTGATTTTCTTTGCTGTGTCCTTTCTTTCTCCGCAGATATCTTCTCTTCTTTGGAGAAGCATTGGCTTAACCAAGCAGGCATTCACCGGGAACTTGCTCAGAGCATACACAGAAAGTCCTGCAGGTCTCCAAAGTGACGCACTTACTGTGCACACAGTTATTTCTATGTGAGGACCTTCAAAAGGGAGTGCAGCAACCTTTAGGACTAAGCTGTTCTTCATGCTGGACCAGTCTGGAAGTACCACCAGCCAGTGAGCATCGGTGTGAGTGAGGACCTAAATTCAGTTGCTATTGGAGTTTACTGACTCGGGGGGCAAAGATTCATCTTCAAGTTTCCAGTCTGGGGGGACAGGAGGGCTAATGATACGAGGTGCAAGCACTTGGCAGTACTTTCCATCAGTACACCTCCTACTTCAGACTGACAGCTCTTTGCTCCAACGGCTTCCTTGGTTGTGTCACGGGTTGCATGATTTCATTGCAGTAAAACAATTTTTCCATCTCTAGTTTCCATAGCTCCACTTTGCAGACAAACTTTAAAGACTAACTGCTGTTGTCATTTCGTCATTTTCCTTCTTTCCTTAAATCATGGGCTGCTACAGGTAAACCCCATGAATAATCCTAGGGAGGTGGCGCAGCATGAAAGTCCCAGGTTAGAAATGACTTGCAGAGGATCCAGCACAGATTTCACTCTGAAATAAAGCCTGAGACACCAACCTGAGTCTGCAGAGAAGCTGAAATAAAAGATCCAAGAAGAGACAACTGACCTGTTTGTATTCCTGAAATTTTTCTGCATTGGGAAATTCGGGCCCTGTGACCGTGAACATCTGGGGTGGGAGCATCCTCCCTTGGCTGAGGCAGACCCCACGTTGTCTCAAGGGTGGATGGAGCTCCAGGTTACCACTCCAAAGAGAGGTGTGCTGTCAGCCCTAAGGCAGAAACAGATCTGAAATGGCAACTAAGATGGGCTGAAAGCCCTGAATGGCTCTGCTCTGCTGCAGGCTAGGCTGTCTGGACAGAGCTGGGGACACAGCGAGGCCATTGCAATTAGGTCCTGAACAGCACTGAAGGTCACTTCATTTAATTTTATTTTTTTGGAGGAGAAAAACGCTGCACTTCTTTCGATACATTTTACGTAGATATAGTTACCAATCCACAAACATACTTATAAAATTGGGCCTTTTAGGTGAAATCACTGCATAAACAGAAGTGTTTATAGAGAAATTAAGCTGGCTGAACTGCTGCCTGTCTGGGTCAGGAGCTCACATCTACCTCCCCCCGCACCACCGCGTGTCACCTCGTGAACACTGGCTGTTCTGGCTTTCTCCGTCAGCTTGTGCAGCTCAGAACAGGGCAGTTAACAGGCACAAGGGGCTTTTTCAGAGGGGATGGGTGGTGGAAGAGCAGTAGAGATGCAGGTAAATCTTCATCCATCTTCCTCGGTTACTAGATACTCAGGATCCTGGGGCAGAAGGCAGTTCAAAAGCAAATGGATAGAAAACTATCAAGAATGGGGGCTACTCTGTCTAAGGGGAGATGGTCTAGGTGTTTTGTTTCTTTCCCAGAGACTGATGGATGATCTTGAATACGAGAGTCATAACAAAATGTGAGAAAAAAGCTGTTAACTCACAGGATCTACACGATTCACAGACATGAAGTGTGATGGTTGATTAATCATTATTTCCTGGCACTCCTTGGTGCGCAGAGAGTACTGCCAGGAAGGGAGCTTTCTGGGATGGCGGCTGAGAAAGTCAAGATGTCTAAGGATGGGAAGAAGCTTTATTCCCATCTCCCTTCCAGGAGAAGAAGGAGACCATGCCTTCTCCCGTGTCCCTCCTGTAGGAGGGAGCATGGCAGAGAGAGGCTGCACTCTTTGCCATGCCATCCGCACAGAGCAGCTGGAGCTCTTCTCAAGCCTTGAGCTTTGGGCTCCTTCTCAGGTGGACACACTTTGAACCTGAGCTGCAGTGGGGCATGGTCATGGGGCTTGGTGGATATTTGAATCTCCTTTTTCTTTGCGGAGTAGACAGTGCCTTATTTTGGTTCTTGAATACACTTTCCAAAGGTTTAATATCTCACCATCTGAAATGTAGACCTCAGGTGGGCTTTGTCCTCAGAATAACCTCCAGTTTAGGGACTAGGGCCTGTGTGGGGGTGGCCTGGGAAGAGCTAGCTCCTTCCTAACTGAAGAAGGGAAGAGAAGAATATGTCCTGGTCCCAGCCTGGGCAGGACTAGGCTTTGCAGATCTTCTGTAGTTGCCTTTGAGCAGTCAGGACTTCTGCCTCACACTGGGGCTGCTGCCCCAGGTGTTCATTGCCTTTTTGGACAGAAGATACTTCCTCACTTAACAACCAGTACATGACTGGGTTCCATCTCTTCTTCTCCCTCCATTCCTCTGGTCATTAATGATAAATCACATCACTTCAAACTGGCTCTGCACAGAAGATGCTGCCCTATTGTCTGAGGACAAACAGTCAGCTGTTATTTGAATGATGCAGTCTGAAGCTGACCCACTTGCAGGCTTATGCCAAAAGACCTGGACTTGTCCTCCCCAGGCACTGTTCTTGCCCCTATTTCTGTAACACTTGGGTGAATCAGTAGGTGAATCACTTCAGCAATTAGCTCTACTGGGAAAGGGAGTTTTTTTTCCCGCCACTCAGTTTTCTGTCACTCTAGCAACTGATGCAATGCAACCTAAGGCTACCGCAAATGCCAGAATTGAATCAAGCAAGAGGCTGAGAGCACATGGCAGTGGGTGGAGAAAGGGCAGAGGTACCAGGACTGTGTTTTTGGCAGCAGAAGGGTCTCTTATGGACTGGAGCCCACCATGACACCCCATCCTCACCCCAAGGGACAAACGGCATCTGTCAAACTGCACCACCGTGCCTTGGTTTTCTTTGGCAGCCTCTCTTCTATGGCTTGAGGAAATGTGAAGTTAGATGTTGAGATTTACTGCTTGTTTCCAGATGGCACAACCTCATGGTGCTAGGTGTTTTGGGATAACAGTCATGCCTGCGGGAATTGATTTGTTACGCAGACAAAGAAATTCACAGCGATTCATCCAAACCTTCACAGAATAATTTTTGCCTGACTTTTGTGGCATTGCTCAGCCCTCTTTCCAACAAGGATGTGAACTCCGATGCTTCACTTCCCAAAGATCAAAACTGACATTTGAATGATTCTCAAAGCTGAAGGAGGGAGGGTGTTTTCTCTCTTGGAGGGAACAGAAAATGCACCAAGAGGGTGCAGGTTATGAGAAAGTACCTTGGAGAGAGGGTTAGCGGGGGAAGAGATGTCCTACACCTGCAAGACATTTTCCTGTCCTCATCTCAGGACATAGCTGTGTTAGAAAGAACTTCTTCACTGTTAGAGTTGTTAGGCATTGGAACAGGCTCTCCAGGGAGGTGGTGGAGTCTTCGTTCCTGGAGATGTTCCAAAAACGTTTAGATGTGGTACTTCGAGACATGGTTTAGTGGACAGAGTGGCATCAGGTATACGGTTGGACTTGATGATCTTTGAGGTCTCTTCCAACCATAATGATTCTATGATTCTATGATTCTATGATTCTGGTCCCCACTTGGCCAAGCCGTAGGTGGAGGACAGCCGAGGACGGGCATGGATGAGGATACAGGTAGGAGGACATGGGTCGGGGGTTAAGACAAAGGGGACAGGGTCTGTGTGTACTGACATGCAGCCATATTCAGTGTGACCAGGGCAGGACTGAGCCCAGAGGCAATGATCTGTGGGCATTGAGGTATTACACGTAAGCAAGGGATAATGCTTCAAGCTGGTTTGGGGATTTTTTTTTTACCCCTTCTTTTTTTAGTTCCTGCAAACTATCTCCCACTTTTACTGGTCTGTGGACCCATGTCCTGAGAGCTTGCTTTGGAGTTCACCAAAATCAAAGGGTGACTTTTGCTTTGCTGGCAGCAAGGACTGGATCAGACCTTTGGGGATTTCTCTCTGCTGCCCATGCCGAGCCTCTAAAAAGGGATTTTCTCACAGTTTGCCTGAGCCTTTTTATTGTCCTTGGCCAGTGCCACAGATGAACATGGGTTATTTTTGTGCTCTCCCTTTCACCCGCAACCCCACGCACACACCCCTTTGCCCCCTTATTCTTTGCACCCCTGCATCAAAGCCAACATATGACATCACGGTGACCGCAAAGGGAAAACCCCCGAGATGCGCATGTGTGCAGCGTTAGTCAGGCTGCTGCTTGCACTGTGCATGAGGAATTTAACAGATCCCTCAAGAGTTTAAACCGGAATAACAAGCATGTTTGTCTATATTTTTTATTTATTTATATATTTATATTCTGCCAGGGAGGGCGGAGGGTGGGGAGTTGGGAGGGAACTAATAGTCTGGGTTTAAAGGAGGATCTGTTGAGGCCTTTTGAAATCCCACCCCTTGAAAAAACAGCCCTAAAATGCACACGAAATACTAAAATAAATGAACGAACAAACAAGCAAACATAGTTCACTGCAAACAGCTCAAAAGTGGAGGGAGATGAATTCACATTCCCATTCCAGGTTTGTTATCGTAGGGTTTTTTTATAAGAACAGGGCATCCAGTCTTGGAAATGACCAGATAAACTTTCAGAGGGGGATCTGACAGGGGAGTCTCTGTCTGGGACATATATGTGGACTTACATGTTTACATATGCACACTATTTACAGGTACGTGTTGGCAAGCAGATATATGTGTATGTATGTGTGCCTACTAGACCTAGGAGTATGTCTTAAAAAGGGTATGACTGAAAAAGGGTCTAATTTACTCCTGCAAAAAATCCCACCCTTAAAAGTTAAGTGGCAGGACTTGTTTTGCTTGCACAAGCTGTGTGCTTCTGCAGAAGCGCTTGTCCAGTGTGCCGATGGGTGGGTAGGAGATGTCTAACCCTGCCGAGTTTATCACTGCTGGGTGTATGGCCAAGAACTGCACAGGGCTGTCCAAACCTGGCCTTCATCCCGAGGATGGGTGCACCCAACCCTGAGTCCCCTAAACTGGGAATAACCCAGAAGGGTCTACCCTGACACGGTGCATCGGTGCGTGGGGCTGGAGGAGCAGCAGGAGCGGAGAGCATAGAGCAATCTGGATGAGAGTAGACCAGCTTAACCCAAGTGTGGGAGTCGTGGCCCCAGGATCCATCACCCATTTCTCCCAGGAGCAAGGCCTCTTTGGGATCTGTTACAGCACGGGAGGTGGAAGTCAGGGACCTTGGCTTTGATGCAGGGGACTCAGTTTCTCCCTCTGCAGATCCCTTTCTTGGCAGATGGCTGGGGAGCAACAATGCTTGGCACCGAGACTGCAGCCAAGAGCCACCAACACAGAGAAGGACTCGTTTTACTGTTACAAGGCATCGCTCCTGACCAGAAAGGAACAGCAACTGGGAAGGGCCTGGGCTGAGGGGAGGTAATTCTTGCATGGGAAAGTGCAAAATGGGAGTAACAGCAAGATGAGGCAGGTCAGTGAGTGAGGACTTTGCAGGTGGGACAGCTGAAGCACACAGGGATCAGGTAGCCTGTCCTACATCACTTAAACCACCTGGCGAGACTGGGGAAGGACTGAGAATAGCCTCTCAGTGTGACTACCAACACAGGCACCTTTGTTTCTTCCCTTTGCTGGAAGACAGTCCTGGCCAGGAAGAAGGAGCAGATTTCGACATAAGTGCATTTAACTGTTCAGTTAGTTTTCCAAGGTTTGTGACAGAGCCTCTGTCTCTAAACACTTGGTTTTTAAAGCAAGATAGGTTTTGAAAATGTGTTTTGGAAAAAGCCACATTCATGTTTGAAAAGAAGTTGGGACTGTAGCAGACAGCATTACGCAGGAGGTAAGACCAGATATCTTCTGGCTCTGTAATCTATACAGCTATGTCCTACAGCTCAGGCCAGTGCTTTGACCACAAACCCACCCTTTCTCTTTTACACTGGAGCAGCATTTTGTGTTTGAAAGTCCATAGAAAACTGGACTTTTGGTTTATACTCAGCATGGGTTCAGAGAAAGACACAATAAATCTCATTCCAGCTACACCATCCAACTGCCTTCTCCCATCGGTTTGATTTCCAAATGGAGGTTTTGCACTGTGCTGCCCTTACAAAATATTTATGGAGAGTCTTTGGGCCAGCAGGATCTGCTTTATTGTGCTTGCTCACAGCGGTGCCTGTGTCCTTTAAAAAGGCAGTGGATGGGCAGCAGGGAGGAAGGCTGCCTTGAAGTCTTCCTGGGGCCCTGCTCACTGATTTCTTAAGGAGGGTTCTCTGGGACAGCTGTGGACAAGGAGTGGGATTACAACATGGACAAAACCTAAAAGTTTGTGAAACTTGGAAGGCATTTAATGGCCAAGACATAACTCAGCCCCAGCAGATTCTGCAATGTACTGAAGATGCTCTTGTAAAAGAAGCACAACTGAACCAGAAGGATTTTGACAAGTGCTGGAGCCTTTTGGTTCGTGCGTAGTGGTGAGGATGAGTATGGATGTTAGTCTACTGAGTGACCCCTCAGTAGCTGCTCATCCACAAATTCAAACTCCTGTGGGAAACAAGGCACATCCCACTGCATTCCCAACATAGTATTATTAAGTTATAAAAAGTGATCTGATAGCAAGATGTGACTAGGACCAAAATAAGGAATCAAGGCTGTTACACTTAGCACAGGGGCTGGTTAATTCAGCTGCCCAGCTGAATTTGGGCTCCAGAAGCCCAAACAAGTTTGGGAAGAGGAGGGGTCTGTTTCACAGTCATCTACAAGAATTAGTAAAGAGATTAGTTATGTCACATACTAGGAAAAAGAAGAAGCTCTCCCAGGAAGCATTAAGCAGTGCCTCTCTGACAAGAAACAGATAGGAAGGAGCCAAGTGATTGCTGAAGGAAAGCCCTGTATTGTGACACTGTGTTAT
Source organism: Cariama cristata (assembly GCF_000690535.1). Classification (NCBI taxonomy): domain Eukaryota; kingdom Metazoa; phylum Chordata; class Aves; order Cariamiformes; family Cariamidae; genus Cariama; species Cariama cristata. The sequence goes on from NW_009602058.1 coordinate 24,405, forward strand.
ACGGGAAATTAATGTCAAATGATCTAACGGTCCCTTGTTGCCTTAGAAAAAAAAGTCTATTAATTTGTTCCAGTTAGTTGTTCATGCAAGAGAAATTGTGGAGGAAAATGAGCCAGGAGAAAGAAAGGACTGCTAAAAAGTATTTGCTTCCTGCAGAGAAAGTGGTCTTAAAAGAGTGGTTTGGAGGCAGTTCTAGCATAGACAAACCCCTGCACCCTCACAAATGGGGACTTTTTACTACTGCAAATTCTTCTGTTGGATCTCACCTAAGCAGGCATGCCCCCTCAAATCTAGAGGGACCTCAAGGTAAGTTGCTGAGGCTCTTTGGATATCTATGGGTGGGCACTTCAACATAGCTGAAGGGAAGATAGGTTGTACATTTGGACTCTGATCAGGACCTATGAGTAATATCTACCAGCAGATGTTGGGGTAAAAGCTTCAAGGCCCATCCTCGGTTTTACAGTTCGCTGGAGATGGTCTTTTGGTACCAGCAGGTCTAGGTAACACCTGAAAGAAGATGTGGAAATGCTCCCTGACCGCTATGGGCATGATCAAGGACTCTCCCTGATGCTTCAGACTGCGGTGTTGCCACGCAGATCTGCTCCTCTCTACCACAGCTTGGACTCGGTGACAGCTCCTCACCGTAACCTGGACCCCTTGCCGCTGGCATGAGGGTTTGGTGACCCCATACCAAGCTGGCCAGCTGTGCTGTAGACCAAGAGAGTCTATATCTGAAGCAATGACCTGGCTGTGAAATGGGAGAGAGGGCAAAGACAGGTCTGGGAGCATCATACACAAAGTGTCAGAGAGGACATGTCTGCAAAGGGCTTGCAGAAATCATGATTTGTTAAGTTAAATGTCCCAAAGTCCTCTGCTTTGCAGCAAAGCACGTGCTGAGCACAGCATGTGCTGAAGCTGAATTGGGGCCCAGTGCCTAAAACCACAAGACCTCTGTGGGAAAGCTTATTAGCTCTTCCTGCCTCTGCTGCATTTTAATTCCTCACAGCTGACTTCCAACTCGTGCTAACATCTCCCCAGCCACAGTGCCCATCCCCGGTGAATTCGAAGACAATGCTGCTCTTAAGGAGCAGGAGGGGTAATTACGGGATTAACAGCTGACCTTCTCTTGTGTGTTTTTATGTGCTTGTGTGCCTCCAAGGACAGGATTTGTACTTTTCGTCCTGTTTAGAAAAACATGCTTGACCATATTTTTATTTTTTTTTAAGAAGTCGTGAAGGTTTGGCTAAGAGAAAAGCATGAAGCAGAGTGTCGCTGAAGCTGTAAACAGGGAAGGATGTACTTTTTGTCCTGTTTAGAAAAACACGCTTGACCATATTTTTATTTTTTTTTTATGGAGTCGTGAAGGTTTGGCTAAGAGAAAAGCATGAAGCAGAGTGTCGCTGAAGCTGTAAACAGGGAAGGAGCAGATGTTTCTTCCCTTCTGCAGGGAACACGAGGCGAAGGGGAGAGAAAGAAAAGGGGAGAGAGCCAGAGCTGCCCAGGAGGGAGGAATGAAGTGTGATGTGATCCAGTTTGGATGGAGCTGAAAAGATCTTGCCTGCCTAAATTAGAATGCAGTTTGATAGACCTTCAGTGTGTCTGTTTTCTGTGCGGGGCCCCTGGAAACCCTGCGGGCAGGATAGAGACCTGGCAAACCTAGTTAGGCAGAAAAAATGAAAGTAAGCCAGGAAAGAATACTTTCTTGAGAATGAAGATTCTTGGGCACTGGCTGGCTTGACCATCACAACCCAAGTGGGGTGTACCCACCGCCAACGGTCCGTGCTTGGCTCCGTAGAAGTAGGTATGGGATGAAACGCCCGTGAATGGCAGGGCTGAGGGAGCAGCCGAGGCACTACTGGGAGGCCCTGTTTGGACGTGCTTGTTGGAATTCTCTACTCAGGTCTAGATGGTGAGCCATCAAGAAATATCATTTGGTCTGAGCTGCCCAACAGCCATGTAAGTGTGGTTAGAGTCCTTCTGCTGGGCCATAGCTCAGTCTTGGTGTGGTGGGACCACCTCTGTGTTTTGTGTGATGATGGTGGGACATAAAAGACTGAGGTGAACCTGGTTCTGTGTGGTCCTCAGAGGTTCTGAGGCAATCTACATAATCTAGTAGTTGCTGGACTGCATCCATCTGTTGAAGAAGTCTTGTGTGAGAAAGAATGTTTGGGACTCCTGTGTCTTCTCCTCACTGTCTTCTGTGGTCGAGGAAGATGCCTTTGAAGTGGGAGTGACGCACAGAGTTGACAATATAAGATCTGGTAAAAGAGGAGAGGTCAAAACTGAGGAAGACATCAGTTTTGAGTAGCAAAACCAGTGCAGAGTGAGGATATAACTGCTGTGGTTTTTAATACAAAAGCCAGTGAGAAAGAAGAGTTATTTAAGCTCAAGGACAATGTCAAAACAAAGGCAAATGAAGATAAACTGAGCACAGATCAATTCAGAGTGGAAATCAGGAGGTCTCTAAAAGGTAGAAAATGGATGTTTTGGAACAGGTTCAGTGAGAAGCAACCAAGGACAGAGTGTAACCACTTATCACCTGGAGCTCAATCAGTTTTGGAAAGGATGGTAGGTGCTTTCGCTTGCGGCAGGAGGGACTGGACCTTGTGGGCTGGTTGGTCCTTCCTTTCCTTACTCTTGGGAAAACAATGTGTAGGAGATTGAAAAGTACCTTTGACTAAGACAGGTGTAAATATAATCCTCAGTATAAACACTAGCAAAGAGATCAAGAACTCAGGAACCCCAAGACCAAAGGTGTCCAGAAACCGATTGAATTAACAAAAAGACATCCCTAAAACACAAACAGAAAGAGTTTGAATACCTCATTAGTATATACAAGGTACTGAAAAGGCTAAATTTTCCCGGCTCATTTGTTCTGGCAAGTCCATCTGAACGCAAGAGTTATATTTCCCCGAGTGCAATGTCCTCTTACATTTCGGGTCAGTATTTCACAGCTTGCCACTTCCCCCACGCAAAGCCCTGAGTGAAGTTGATTGTGGTTGATTGAACCAGTTGTATTTTTCTCCATCCAGAGGAGGCTGCCTTTCAGTAGCAGGTGAGACGATAACGGCATGGCTGTAGAAATACCCAGTTATTCTTCCAGTCCAGGCTGGACTCTGTTCTCAACAGAAGGGCACCCGGATAGACAGGTAGGACTCTCCAGGAGACAAACCAGAATATGAATGCTAGGTTTCCACCTTGAATTACTTTCTGGAGATGATTAGACAGCAACAGCAGGGGAATTCATGGGGTAAATGAGACACCACTTTGTGTGGGTGCCACCACACCAAACTGGGTGCCACCACAACCTCAGGTATCTCCAGCGATGGATGGGTGAGGTTTAGTCATGGAAATGTACTGCTTCTCCACCTGGGCTTCTCTCTGTGGCCTCAGGGAAGGTCTTTTTTGTCTTATGAGTGCCATGACTAAAGAACAACAAATCTTAAATCAGTGGAAAGGTTAGAGGAGATCTTGTAATGTCTCTGTAATGGTCTGGGTGCTCAAATACAGATATATGACTCAGCACACTCATTTAATACTAGCAGACAGATGGTTTAGCTATTACAGCTCATTGCAAGAGAGGACTCTATCTGGTAATCCAATAACCTTAATTATATAATTCTGACAATAAACAATGAGGCAAATTCAAGGGAGGCAAAGGCTAAACAAAGCAGTCCAAACAGCCTCTGATTCGTTATCAGATGATTTTTAATCATGCTGTCATACTGGTACTGGATGCTCAGCCCAGTGTAAACCAGTGCAGTTTTACTAGAGTCAAGGTAACCTGGTCAATTTTTCCTGCTCTGAGTATCTAGTCTGAAGTGATTAATGCTGTTTAACTTGTAATATTCATTTTAACCGTGTGATTCATGAAAGCTGTAATTGCAGTAAAAGGCTAGATCCGCCTCACATCTAATCAAGTAATTGTATGTAATTGCAGATAATCAGAAGTCTTAGATCTAGAATGTATAGCAGCAAAACAGCTTGCATTTAAAAAAGGCTCCCAATGAAATGCGTGGTGAATGCAACTGTGTTTTTCTTTTTCTTTTTTTTTTTTTTTAAATCTGTTTGTGTGGCTAATTGCAAGAAGGAGCTCATTCTTAAACGGGACTGTTTTGTATATTAAGGATTGCTTTTAATTAATCTGGAAGTCTCCATTCTCCATTGCAAAAACTTCTGCATGCGCATTCTTTTCTAGAACAGACATGGCATGCTGCGTTTGTGAATTTTCTTGGTCCACGTTCACATGCAAACATAAACAAACAGAATTAGAAAGAAGCACTCTCGTTTCAAAACAACGCTACAAATACACAAAATACAGCAATCACAATAAGAGCAGTGCTGGAAACTAGAGATTTTTGTGGGAGTGGTAACATATTTTGAACAAAGTTTTCTCTCTTACTCTGAAGCCCTGACGGAGAGAAAACACAGGTTGCTTTTCACTTTGCAGTATCTGAGATGAAGTTGCCTGAGGCTGGACACAGCACCCTCGGGGGAAAGCCACAGTATCTTGCCTCCACTAGATCTTTACATCAAATAGATTTCCTTCAATTTCACAAGGTACATTTTTACCCTGAAGATACAACTGGAATCTAATACAATAAGGTTGTAATTGTGTGGTTTGTTGTGTTTTTTTTTTTTTTTTTTTTTTTTTTTCCGTACAGGAATAGTGTTTTCACCATGTAGTCGTACTGCTATAGCTTCTTGCACAGAGAGGCTCCATCAAATCTGAAGTGACGTCACTGATGTGATTTGTGGCAGAGACATGGAGTTTCTGGAGGATGAAGCTCTGAAGGTTCAGGAGACTACTGACCCACAAAGCCTTGTCCTAGATTAGTATACCTGTAGGATTTTAGCCAGGATGTCACTTGAACCTGCAGCCAAAGCATCTCAGGTCATATCAGTATCTTTGTTTTACCCATCAGATGAGCTTATATTGAGGTGTCGGGCTGGAAATGGAGTGGAGGGGCACTGACGCATTGATCTCTTGCAAAGACATGAAAACAGAGACTTTACTTCAAAATCAGAGTAAATGATACCGTTTAATGTTGGTTTCCCTCTAACAAATTGATTAGTGGACCTCCCTTTCTTCCAAGCTCCCTTGCACTTTATGAATGAAGTCATTACACTTTTTTTCAAATTTCCCTTCAAAGTCCTATTTTCTAGGCTAACTCTCATGGTCCTCAGCTGGGTGTGTCTCATTCCACCCCTAAAGCTGATGTTTTCCTGCTCCCTTTTTGGCACGATGAATAAATAAATAGCCCCAAGAAACAACAGGATTTAATGATTATTGTCTCTCAGTCCCTTGAAGCTCCCTTTCTCTGATCATGGTGCTGTCTTCCATGGTGCTTTACTGGGCTGAGAATGGTCTCCACAGCCCCATCGACCATCTCTGTCTTCCTTCGTTCCCTTGACAAACCTTACTTGCTTTCTTCAGCTCTCCAACAATCAATTCCATCTGTCCTATTCCAGATGTCTAAATTATGCCATTTTCTCGCCATTGATCAGGTAATAATGTGCCCTGGTACACATGGACATGCTCCAGCACCATGGCTTCCCCCTGAGATGAAGTCAGCTAGCTTATTTTAAATACAAGAAGAACACCTTATGCTGAGCGAATTTCAGTTTGACTGCGGAAGTTTTCTTGAAATGTTAAATTGATTTGAAATAAAGGCTGACACTTCTGTTGAATAATCTGAGATGTTGGGTACCTATCAAAAAAAAAAAAGGCATTATAATGTCCAACAGGAACTGAAAGCAACTAATATAACTTCTTCACCTTTGAGGTTATTTTAGGCTGTCATTAACAAAGCTAGAATAAAGACAAGACAGTGAATTTTGCAACAAAACAAAAAAAAAGTAGTAGTAGAACATTTAATAGCCAGAAACTCTGTTTTATAACTACACCAAAAGAAAGATCAATTCACCTTCATATCTTTTTTCCATTCCATGATCATTAATCCAGGAGGGATTTAAAGGAAAGGGATTATACTCACTGGATTAGTAACACTATGCTTCCAAAACTGGAAGTCATAAATCCAGGTGGATGCTTACAGGACCACCAAAGCAGAGGAGTTACCATCTGTGAAGGTAAGATTTGCAAACAAAAATGGCAGTTTTCGGTGAAAATGGTAATTTGCAACATCTTCACAGCATTATCATCTGTGAAGGCAAGATTTGCAAGCGAAAATGGCAATCTGAGTGAAGCAATGAATCTGGAGGTGAAATTACAAATGGTGCCCGCACAGTTCCCTCTGTCTACATGCCCTCATACCCTGCTGCGGGTGGACATTGGGCTGGAGGTAGACTGCAGGTTGCAACCAGCCAGCCCATATTTTGGGGATCTGAATGGCTTGTTTCTCAGGGCTCTGGAGAAATGCAAGATGCTTGCCTGAATGTGGTTTCTTCTTACGCAGGGAGTTCTGGGCAAGTTACGTACCCTGCATGGAAATGGAGCAGAATCAAGATCTCCAGCAAACAGGCATGAAATCTGCTTTCCTCGGTATTCAGCTTTTTCTTCCATGGAAGCTCTCAGCTTGGTGCATGCTTTTGTCACTATAATTACTCGGTGAGTACATTAGATCCCTGCTTTTCATTTTCATTTATTCTCTCTCTTTTTTTTTTTTTTTTTTTCCCCTGATGCTCTTCTTTACTGAGAAAGAGGCATTCATTTCTGGCTGCTGGTCTTACATCTAACGACTCCCAACTGTCAATTTGGGGTGCCTCTTGCTGGGGCCGTAACAAATGTTTTCAGGAAGCACTGCTGCTTTACCAGACTCTGGCAACGTGTCAAGGAGGGAGAGCTGACTGTCGGGGAAGAAGCACATCAACTGCTGATGGGCATTACAGTTGAGTTCAGGCCAAGCGTCTGAGTCCGCTTAGTCTTCTGATTAAACAAAAGAACGTGCCTGTGGGGTTTTATGCAATTTGTCACCATGGAAGGGGCCTGGGAAAGCGTAATTTACTAGGAGAGGAAATGCATATATTTGCAAAGAGCCAAGAGTCCTTATTGTAGGGGCTTATCAATAGGTCAGAAAAATGAGAGGCTGGTGGTTATAATATCCACGTTCCTATTTACAGTCATTGTATTGTCACCAGTACCTTACGCTGTTGGAGCTCAGCATCTCTGGGCAAAGTGGTGTCTTTCTTCTCCGGGTTCATACAGCGTCTAGTATAGCACATGTGGGAAAATATGAAGGATCCAGACCATGCCTGGGGCTTCAGGACAAAAACAATAAAAAAGAACAATTATTCATCTAAAAAGATAACACTTTCATACCTTGAAGAACAAACAGTATGTGGAGAACAGATGGGTTCAGACAAGGGCTATCCTGGAGCTGATAGATATGAGAACATTGACATATATGAGATACTAATGGAGTTATCATGGAAAGGGATGGAGACAGCAGATGTGCCTGGGACTGACCTGGCTGTAAGGGAGGTAGGATGACTTCCTCCCGTCTGGGTCTGTGTGACGGGGAGAATTAATTCAACCCCAGGGCAAATCCCAGGATCTCAGTGGGAGACTGACGGCCCTTAACAAACAGACCTCTTTTCCTTTGCCTCCTGACGGAAGAAGAAGTTCTGTCAGGCAAGGTGAAGTTAGGGACACGAACCTGTGATCTCTCCTCCCGTGGAGTAATGTAAAATGCATGAGGTTTAGACAAAGGAAAGTTGATCTGCTTACATCTATGAGAACTGGTCCCTGGCTTCCCCTGCAATAGCATCCCCCAGGTGCTCAGCGGGGCTTGCTAAATGATACAAACAAATTAGCCATTAATTGGCTTTTCATTTGATCTGAATATTTTTCTCTGTTCTTTATCTGAAAACTCCTTAACTACACAGAGTCATGTAATTAATCCTTCTTATTTTTTTTCCCAAGATATATTTTATAATGACAGACCCTTAGAATTTTCCCCTTTAGGGAAAAAGAAGAGTGTTATTCCTGGCTGTGATAAGCTGAGATATAATTAAGCTTCCTGCATAAGTCCTTAAGCCATCCTGCTGTTCCGTAGCACTGTTTGCAGAGCGCTTTGCTGCGGACGCCAGAGTTACTGCCTTAAAGAGGGGCTGCAAGTTACACAAGGGAAGATGTCGTGGGTCCTAACCCGCTGCTTTGGACAGCACAGACAAAATTGCACTCCTGGCTGATTTGGCTGCATTTAATGCTGGTGAAACAAAGCTGGAGCAGGGTCCTGACCACTGTCCCACCGTTATCTATATTATGCAAATATTGGCACGATCTGGCATGGTTTTGGCCCAGACCACCTAACACTGTCCTGGGCCACGTAAACGTGCTGTTCTGGGCATAGTTCCCCCAGGGTAATGTGGCCAGGTTTGCATTAGGTTTGACTCCTTCCACAGTCCTCCAACACTGCCCCAGAAGTCTCTGGAGCCTCCAATGTTTGTGCATCCCAGGGCACAGGCTGCTCCATGTGCAGCTGTTGTGTCCACCAAACTTTCCTTGCAGGGTTTTGAATCTGAGCTTCTTTAGAAAATGAGCTTTTTGTGTTTGTTTTACAGCTCAAGGCTGGAGGGTAAGGGAGAATTTCCTCCCTCCCCAGTTTGCACCTAGAAAGACAAGGCAGAAGTGGGGCATCTGCAAGAAAAGACCTTTCCCACTGGTGATGCTTGCAGCCAGGAGAGAGGAAGGCATTTGTAAATGAATGTGAAGCTGTGACAGATGTAGAGCTTGGGGTTGAGTAGCCTCATGGTGATAGTAAAGGCTTTGCAGGCAGTGTATAAACCTAGCTGGGCATTGATAATGTATGGGCAATTACTCACCCAGGTGCCACCAGAATGCTGGGCTTGATCCAACCCTCAAGAGTGCTCCTCTGACCTTGGTGTGCTTTTCCCCACCGCAGGGGAGAAAAAGAGTTATGCTTCTGGTCAGACTGGTGACCTCCTTCAGAGAACATCCATTGAGAACTCAGCTGAGGAACACCTGGATGTCCTGCTGGAATTCATCCATCCTGGACAAATCCACACCAACAGCACACACTTGGCTCCTGGTCTCTCATCTTTGGTTGTTTGCCCGGCGATGGCACTTTGGTAGCTTCCAGACTTGAGGGAGGTTGAGTCAAAATGAGACAGCGGAATAAAGACTCTTTAACATCTGTCACATAGAGATTAGACCGAGGGCGTTTTCCAGGGTTCAGTTCCTGGCTGAGAACAGATAATAAACTAAAGTTGGGTTGGGTTTGATTCACCTGTTTAAGTTAACCTGGCATATTCTTGACGGAAACAAGAGACTCATGCAAGCAGCTCGGCAGGTTGATGTATGTGAGGAGAAAGAGGACTTGAGGGAATATCATCAATAAAAAGTTTTTCTCGGGAAATTTCAACAGTGCAGAGTAAGCAATAATTTCCATAGGTTTTCATATGGATTTAGGTATTTAACTGCTTCCAGGTTTTTTGAAAACTCCCCTATGGAATGGGCTTGATATAAACATGGCAAGAACAGAGAAATGCACTCATTAGCAAAAACACGGAGAGGTATACAGAGGGAGCTGTTTAGAAAGGTATTTGGCTATACAAGGCATTGAGAATGATGACAAAACGATTTCACTTTTTGCTACAGAGAGCAATCTCTTGGCATCAGCTTAAATCTGGATGGTGGACAAGTGTTTTCTGGCCTGTGCAAGGCTAAAGAGGCTGAAGATGTATGTAAATATATACTATTTAACAGGGAAGAGGACATTAGTTGAGGAAATTAATAATTCCAGAAGGTATAAACTAATCAGAGATGTTTGGAGAAGGAAGATGCTCATATAATTGGATTTGATCCAAAGGGTAATGCAATCAAATGATAATGAAGGCCGGTTGTTTATCACCTGTTGTAAAAGAGTTGTCTGGGCAGAGAATAAAGAAAGAAATTGTGTTATGTCTCTGTAATAAGAACCTCCAAATAGCCTCTTATAGATTTGTAGAATTTAAAGCAAGATGGTATAATGAGATTTTCAAATCTGACCTCGTGTATGCCATTGTCCTTCCAGTTCCACAGTCATCTCTGTGCGGACTCTATTACATTGGGTTTGATGACAATCAATCTTCTGGAAGAGTATTGAGTCTTATTAAAAACTCTGAGCCAATTCCGTAGCTGAAGTTCCCAGAATTGCACTGATTTAGAGTCATGGAGAGTTTGACGCCATACTTAAAGTAATAATGACAATAATTATAAAAACTGTTTCTCAGTTTTTCATAGTACTCTATGAGATCATTAAAAACCTCTGTTACGAATCATCCCAGCTTTTAACTAAGTGCACTCTCTGTGGTCAGTTTAGAGACTGGAAGAAACACAATACTTATTTTCTGATCAAGTTGTTTTTGCAAACCAATGGGGCTTGCAGTTGCTTGCAGCTTTTTGCATCTCGCAAAAAACCCCACTTTTGTGACACTCCCTAGGATTTTGGTTGAGAAGCCACCTTCCAGTCAGCAGCACAGGAAAGGGCTCTCATCTTCATCTGACTTTCATTAACCCCTGAACCCAAGCTGGATGCATTCAATAAAGCTGCTGTTTGGTTTTTTTTTTTTTTTGCCATCACACTGAGACTTGTTGAATTCTCTCTGTTGCTTGGACCTGGCATCTTTAGTAGGTGAGTGGTATCATAAAATATGCTATTAGTCCGCAACGCTGCACACCTCAGTGGCATTCAGAGTCTCCACATAGACTTAGCTCACAGGCAGGCTGTGGAGGGAATTACTGAATTACCCATGCATGCAGTTGCCTTGGCAGTAATCCCCGTGGTTGTAGCTTTGAATCACACCAGAAACAGCTCATCCTTCTGAGGTAAATTAAGTTCATTACTCTGTAAAGGTCATTTCGCAGGAACTTCAAAAAGTTGAGGCCTGCTTTGCTGCTTTCTGTAAGAGATTAAGACTGGTTTCTCTTCCACTTGCTGGCATCTATCAGTGTTGGGATTCACCAGTGCTAAGTACCCGATCAGTAATTTGGAGGTGGTTCTTGCACCATTAACCTCTTGCCTCTCCCAAGCCTGGCTGCTCAGGAGCCTCATTCCCTGCTGAGCATCCAAGGTGCAGGAGATGGGCGAATCACCCACAGAGGCCCTGGCAGGACTAGGAAGGTAATTCAGGTCCTACAAACTCACTTCTGGGTCTCTAAACTTTATTTTGTCTTGACAATCTTGCACAATGAGTGATGCACTGTTTATCACAGCCCGCATGGCTGCATGTCTGTGTTGGAAGAATACAACTTGTAAAGCACATTCAGATCATTCAGGCAAGTTTCCTCAGAAGTACTTTTCCTTCCAATGATATAAAAGTGCTGAGGACTGCGGACTGAGCAATCCCAGTTCCCCAGGGATCACCTTCCCACCCAGCGGCATCACATACTCCAAAGCTGAGTAGTTCTCCAGAACTAATACAAGAAAGATATGCATTTCCTCATCTTGATGATAATTCTCTTTACAGAGACTATAAAATAAAAGCCGTTGAGGGACAAAAGAGGAAAAAGCAATCAGTGGAATATTTTGGTTTGCCTGAAGTAGTTTAACCATCAGTATTGAAAGAGACTTTTTTTGGGTGTTAAATGCTTTTGAGATCTCCTGAAAAATGAACAAACAGACTGTGCTCTCTCAAAGGGATGCTGAAACATGTGAGGGCAAAGAACTTCATTTTTCAGTGGCCAGACATTTCTCTTCCTAGAAGGCAATAACCTTGGGATAGCTTATTTTTAGGGGGATCTGAGGTTTACCTAGAAGCTAAAGAAATGGGATATGAATATAGAAAAGGACAAAGCTTAAGGGACAAACAGAGAGGGGAAGGAATTGATGTAGAAAGTATGAAAGTATTCAAGAACCCAGGACATTGCAGTATGTGCCCATGCAATGTGCATGGCTAGTAGAAGAAACTCCTCCCAAATCATCCTGTCCTCTGCACACAACATTTTTGAAACTTCCTGGCATTTCCCACTTACTCTGGTCTATGAACCAGAAAATCCATGTGAAATTCATGACTACTGTCTTCAGACTCTACACTGCTCACCAAAGTCTGTGAACAGCATCCAGGTAAGCGTAATTTTATTAGAGAAATATTAACCTGACCAGTAAAAGGCTCATGGTCAGGGGAAAGAATAGATTTGGCTTTTCTTCTATTTTTTTTTTTTTTTTTAATTTTTATTGTCTCTTTGGGATTGTGCAATAAGGTTGTCACATAGGGATATAGGACATAGGTAACTGGAGTCATGCAAATGAAGAACAGAAGCTATGTTGGGATCAGTCACAGGGAAGTGCAGAATGGCATTTCAATGTGGTTTTCCACATCCCTGCTACCTTTTGGGCTGGGGCTGTTAAAAGAATGAGTTAACTAATGGCTGTTTGAGCTGAACTCAAAGCAGGACTGGAAGTTTGAGTCCCTGAGCTCCCCATGAGACCCATGGCATTGAGTTCCCAGTGGATAGGATCTCCATGGATCCACCAGAAACCAGTTC